>NW_024736289.1:0-31937 GCF_018991925.1 Homarus americanus
GTCTGTGGAAACTGGTGCTAGGTTAAGTTTGTTTAGTTCGAATCGTGTCCTGTAGCAGTGAAGTAGGCGTTGAGTTCTTATGGAGGGTGTGAAGGAGTATTTTTTCTTGAACCGGTGTTTAGGAATGTGGGTATCTGCTATGGCGGTGATAGTGTTGAAAAGGTGTGTCCAGGTTTCCTCAATCATCCTAGTGGGTTGGTGTTCGAGGTTGAGAGTGTATTGTTGTTCAGAGAGTGTTTTCTTGAAGGCATCCCAATCTGCGTGTTGATACTGGTATTGAGGTGAGGTTGCTGGGAGGAGGATGGGATTGTTGGAGAGGTGAAGAGTGATGGGAATGTGGTCTGAGCCTGATAGGGGGCCGGGAGTGATGTAGTGTTGGAATTGGAGGGCAGGGGTGTTGGTGATGACGATGTCTGGAGTGCCTTTGCCGTGAGCAGCGTAGAATGTGGGGAAGAAAGGGCCAATGTGGTGAAGGTTTTTGTGAGTGACCAAAGCGTGTAGTTGTTGGCCATGGGGGTCGATGCGGTTGTGTTGGAATGCGGTGTGGTGTGCATTGAGGTCGGCCATTAGTATTACAGGTAGGTGTGAGTTGTTAAAGATGGGGTTTAGGTCTGTGAATGGGATACGCGAGTTAGGTCTTGAGTATGTTGTGCAGATGATAATCTGTCCGTGTTGAGTGTAGATCTTGGCGGCCATGAAGTGTTTGAAGGCAAAGTTGGTGATGAATTCGTGTTTCATGGAGGATCTGATGAGGATTGCAACGCCCTCGAATAGTTCGTGGGGTGATTGTCTGCTTGTGTAGCCGAAGTGCTTGATTTTGGTGTCTGTGCATATTGAGTTGAGGAGGAGGATGTCTGGGTTGTGTTCTTGTATGAGGAGAGAGATGGCATGTCTGTTTGAGTGATATGCTCTACAGTTGTATTGCATAATGGTGATCATGTTGTATAATTTGTTACTTATATGAGATTGAAATTCTGGGGTGCAGGGATGAGGTCTAACTTGTCGAGTGACTGTGAGCGAGGTCTGAGTGAGGTGTATGTAGGTGAGGGATGGGCGGTTACGTGACTGTGTGTGTCGGGGAGTCGGGAAGAGGAGTGGAGTGTGCTAGGTTCGTGTCGGGGTTGTTTCCTGTTTTCTTTGGGGTAGTGCCGAATAGATTTACTTTAATTATAGATTTAGTTGGATGTGTGTATTTTATAATTCTTTTGCAGTCAGGTGTGTAGGAAGAAAGGGGGGAGGTGTTTTTCCTCTTAGGCCTAGTGGTCTTGACCACCATTTCAGTGGGGGATGGGCAGCCATTTTATTCTTGGGAGTCTGAGGTGTTAGGGGAAGATTGGGTTTGGTTCGGAGTTTGGAGGTTCGGGAGTTCATCGTAGTCGTGTGGGAAAAGTCAGGTGTAGGCAAGGTCAAGGTGGAGGGGTCGGGAGGTTTTCGACTGATTACTCCGGGGGGTGAGGTAACAGTAGGTTGGTGAGATAAGTCAGGTGTGGGCATGGCAGAAGTGGAGGGGCGGAGGGAGATTGCAGTGGCTTCTCTGGGGGGAGGGGGTGGCATGCTGGTCCGGTCGGGGATGGGGGCAGTGGGGAAGATGAGGTCGGGACCGGTTCTGAAGGAATCAGGAATGTGTATGGTAGGGAGGCCGTTCTCCCTCAAACCATCAATTGCCAGTTTCAGAAAAAGAGACCTGTTTCCGTTGCTTAGGGTATGTGCCAGAAGTATGATGGTGGTGATTTTTGCATCCATGTCGGAGGAGGGTGGGGGGGCGGTCACGTTGTTGGTCCAGCAAGTGCGGGTGGGGAGGGCCGAGGCAGTAGGGAGTGAGTGGTGGGGAGGTGGAGGTGGTGCTGTAGGAGGTGATCGGCGGGGAGGGAGTGGTGTTGTGCTATTGTCGAGTCTAATTTTGCACTTGTTGCTGATAGCAGCGTGAGGGCCTTTACAGTTGCAGCATTTTGTTACCGTGGCAGTGCAGTTTCGGTATGAGTGGCCTTGATTGGCACACTTTGAGCAAGTTATTGTATTACTGCAACGGTTGGTGTTGTGCCCGAATTGATAGCAATTGAAACATTGGTGTACCTGTATGTAGTGTTGAAATTCAATGTCTCTTGAGGGGATGATATTGCTGCCGATTTTAATTCCGTATGATTTTAATTTGATGGCGTCAGTTTGAGTAGCCGTAGTGATTTTTAACATGGGGAGAGTTCCCATCCGGGCTGCATATGTCATTTGGGGGATGTTTTGTGAGTTGAGTTCTGTCAATAGGTTAGGGTTGTCAAGGATCTGAGGAATGACTTTTCTACATATGAGGGTGCATTTTGCGCGGTATTCGGGTGAACTGAGGACCGTTAGGCCATTGTCCCTCAGTCTGTTGTTCATTGCTGGGGAGTGGAATAGGTCGGCATCTTCATCAGTTTGTACAAATATTTTGATAATGTCGTCATTGGTGAAGGAACGGATCTGAAATATACATGTCAGCTGGAAAATAAGTGAGGCGAGGTCGGTGCACGGTTGGATGGTACGGTCCACTTTGATTTTAATTGAAGGCATGTTAACTGTTTGAATTGGAGATTTATGGAGATCTCCCCTAACAGTCCCTAATTTCCTGCGCCCCTCACGTAGGGGAGGCCCTGCACTATCACAGGGGTCCCCAGGCGAATCGGCAGGCTGTGCTGTCCCTCCACCCTTCACACAAACACGCACTAGCGAGGTGTGGGGACAGAGGGCGTTTCCAGACGAATACTCCCCTGTACGTCAGCTGACAGGGGAATAGGTCCTTTCACGGCACGGAAGAGAAGGATTAGAGTAGAAGAAAAAGGTCTGAAAACTCACTGCCGACTCTCTCTTCACACCAAGCCCCTCAGCAGCATTCGGGGTTCCTAAGGGAGGTCCGATACTGTAGGAGAGGCTCAATGTGTTGATTGAATCAACAGAATTGTCAGTAGGAAAATGGCGGTTAGGAGCTTGGGTTTTCCAGGGTACGTGGGAAGGTGGGATAGGTCCAATGACTAGCCAATCAGCTGTGACTGTTCCTTCTCCGGCTTCCACTTCGCTCTGACTTCTACTGCTCCTGATTGCGACTGCTCCCGACTGCGACTGCGCGTACAGCCGAATCGAATCGAAAAATGCTAGTGACAGGGGGGAAGGAGGTTCAGGAGAAGAATAAAGGGAGGATTGAAGTGAATTTTAGGAGGAGAGAACAGATGCAGTGGCTAAACACCGCTTGCGTGAGGGATTATAAGATGGGGGCAGCAGCAACAACCCGGCTGGACGCGGCAGGGAGGCGACAAGACAAGGCCAGGCTAGCGTCAGGTCAAGCGTCAGGTCAAGCGTCAGGTCAAGCGTCAGGTGCGTGTTGGGTTGGGCAATGGATGTTCAGTGCTTGGTCGGCTTGATGTGTTTTGGTTTCTTGTGTGGAGGGGATGTCTTGGTCTTCTTAGCTTGATGTCGATTTTCTTCTCACTCTCCTCCTCTTCTTGCTCTCTTGAATTGTCCATTCGTTTGTGTTTGGGTCTTCTTGTTCGTCTTCCTCCTCGTATTTTAAGTCCTCATAGGTGTGGAAGAATTCAGAGAGGGAGAGGTTGACCACGTGGGCTTCAGCACCACTGGCCGCGTGGGCTTCAGCACCACGGGCCACGTGGTGTTCTTGGTTCTGTGTGGTGGGCTGCTTCTGTTGAGTTTTCTTTTCTTGGTTTTTCTTTACTGCTGGTTTTTTCTTTTCTTGGGAGCGTACAGCAAGGAGGGCCTCTTTGTAGCTCAGTTTTTTCTCAAGACGAGCCTTGGCTACCCTGCATTCCTCCTTCCATCTGGGGCAGGTCCGGTCGGCGGAGGAGTGTGGGCCACCACAGGCAACGCATTTTTTCTCTGTGTTGGGGCAGGCCGTGTAGCGGTGTCCAGGGCTGCCACACATGGAGCAGGTGTCTTCCTGCGCCTCACACTTGTTTACAGTGTGTCCATAGTGCTGGCATTTGTAACACCGTTTCGGTCTGCAGTAGGGCTTGACTGGCATAGTTACCCACGCCAGTTGAGCTTCCTTGGGTAGGGTGGAGTGGTGTCCGATGAGGGCAGTGGTGTCGGACAGCTTCTTCACAACTTGGAGCTGCTGCTCCTTGAGGAGCTCACTCAGCTCTGCTTTGTCCATGTGGGCAATTTCGGCGTGGGAGATTACACCCAGCTTCAAGTTGTCCCACATGAAGGCAAACATTTTAAAAGGAATGCCGTTGATGTCTGGGATCTCCGCGAGTTGAGCGAGCATGCCCTTCTCGGCGAAGGTGATCTTGATGTCACCATGGAGCTTTAGACGCTCCACCTTGGTGACCCCCACGATCCCATTAGCTTCGAAAAACTTCTGGAGAACTAGGAGGTTTAGTTTCTTGGGGCAGGTCGGCGTGTCCGGACGTATCCGCGCCACGTTAACAAACTCGTAACCGTTCATGGTGAGGGAGAGAGAGTGTCTGTGTGTGATGGCGTACAGCCAGCTACGCCGAGAGACTAGGTCTGTGCAGAGGACGTAGGGGTACGATCGCCGACCTAGTCTCGACCATCAACCTCCAGTTCAGGATCAGAGCGTTTCACACCTTACGCTTGAGCCGCTGTGATTGGTCCTCTCGCTACGCGCACCCCAACAAGACCTCCTTCTGGACCCGGAACTTTGAAGACCGCCCTCTCCCTTGTGCCATTGTTGGCCATCTTCCCGGACCGGACCACCCACGACTGTCATCGCCCACAACAACTCACGAGCGTTCTTGGTTTATCGAGCATTAGCTTGCCCTCCCCACTGGTGGTGTGAGTGACCCACACTCCAGCTGGAGAGCAGTTATAGCGCGATATTCCCGGCGTGGTTTGAGCCCTTTTCCTTCTACTACTATTTTTCCTTTTTCGCTCTGGCCTAGGGACCTGCACCCTCAAAAGTGTATTCGTCCTGCGGTCCCCCCTGTAACTGTTCACCTCCCTCCCAGGAGATTGTGAACACGAAAGGGGGTCGGAGCAAAACCCTCCCCAGCCGAGTCTTTCCAGGAAAACCGTGATCGTGCGGGTCCACCTGGAAAGAGGGTAGCAATCCTTATCCTTCCCAAATAGGCACACTTAGCTCACGTCTATAAGTGAGCAGTCACATACACTAGGAAGTAGGCTTCCCCAATCGGGGCTCCGTGAGAGAAGCTCAGGAACCACTCTACGACCACCAGCTAGTGGGGAGTGCTGTAATTCCTTTGCTATTTACTCAACCGGAATAGGTAGGATGGGTTATGGAGCGCGTACGCCCTCCTAACCGCGATCCCCGCCTGAACCGCCAACCTGACGACCCGAACCACGACAGGCTTCGCACAGAGAAAGCAGACCAGTTACGCGCCTTCAATGAAGCCCTGAAAACTAGGAACACTGCCACCACCTCCAACAACTCCACCACCACCACCACCTCCACCACCACCACCACTGCTACCGCTACTGAGGACAACTGGACGAAGGTAGAAAACAAGAAACGCCGACGTGCTTTTTCGGGAAACGAATGCCGTCAAGCAGCCCCAAAGGCACCCATCACCACCACCAGCTCACCTCCAACGACACTGCCAAAATTCCGGATCACGAAAACGGACGCAAAAACAACATATGCCGCCGTCACAGAGATGGAAAAGCTAAATCCTCTGGCCAAGTTCTCAGTGCGGCCCAACCTAAAGGGGGAGATGATCGTTCACCCCAAAGACAAGAACTCCGCCACCACCCTCGACACTTACCTGCAAAGCACCACCACCATTACTTCAACCAAGCTAGACCCCGCCCAGAAACTGATGAAGTCGGTAGTCCTCCGGTACCCAAAGGAACTACCTCTCGAACCCCTGGAGAACCACCCGAAGATCCTAAAAGCCGAGAGATGCTCTCCCCTGTCCGACAAGACGGCCACCACGAAACAAGTGCTCATAACGCACTACGGCTCACCCCCCAGCACCATAGACCTCAAAACCTGGGGGATCTACGAAGTGAGGCCCTTCGTCCCAGAGCCCCTGCGGTGCTTCAGATGCCAGAAATACGGGCACCATCAGACAAGGTGCACGTACAAGGAAATCTGCGCAGTCTGCGCACAGAAGCACGGCACACACTCCTGCCTCACCAAGCTGAAAAATGGGGAAAAAATTGCCCCCAAGTGTGCCAACTGCGGGGGCAAACACCACGCCTGGAATCCTGGATGCTCCGAGAGAACAAAGAGGGTCCAGGCAAACCGACCAGCAGCAAGACCGGCCCCCACCGCCTACACACCAGCCCCACCAAGTACCTTCGTGTGGGGAACCCAAAGGCCCAAACAACAGAGACAACCTCCTCAGCCAGTCAACACCCAAAGTGCAGCCCAGTTTCCTGGCCTCACTACAGCCACACCTCAGCCACCCAAGCAGCAGACAACGACAACCACGAGCAAGACAAAAGAAGCACACACCAAGGCACCAGAAGGAATGATACACTTATCAGACCTAGCCAAGGTACTGACAACCTTCGCGGAGGGCCTAGCCGGACTACTGGGCCACAAGATCCAACCCACACAGCTCCAAATACTCATGGGGAGCGTCCTCGGGCAAGTCGCCACAGCTCCAGCCACCTCAGTGGAGGAAGCCACGCCGGTCCGCACACGAGTAACAGCCGAGGTACACTCTACACCGAAGAAGGCCACCAGAGAACCCAAGATACCAACAGCTCCCAAGATACCCACAGCTCCCAGAAAGAAACTGGACGTTTCAACTCCCCTGAACCGAACCACGGCCCAGAAGGCAAAAACCACAGAACACGAAGACATGGACTTGATCCAGTTGGAATCGAGCTTGGACATCTCCATCGAGAAGCACCAGAAGTCCCCGATGAAACAGTGGTGGAAAACGTCAGCACCCTGAACATCCTTACATGGAATGCTCAGGGCATCAAAAACAAGAAACACCTCCTACAAGAAGCAGCAGCCAAGGACAAGCTTGACATCATACTCCTACAAGAAACACTTCTACAAGAACACCACTGTTTCAAATTCAGCGGTTACAAGACATACAGGAGGCATTTCACGCAGGCGTCAACAAGAGGATGTATGATCTTGGTCAAGTCAAGCATACCCTCCGCCGATGTCACGCAGCAATTTCCATGTGGGGAAAACATCGAGACACAGGCCGTCAAAGTAACCCTCCAAGAACGGGAATTAACTGTTCACAACATCTACAAGAACCCAAGGGGCTCACTGGAGGTTACTCAATTATTTGCTTCGGCCGCTGACCACGCCACACTCATAGGAGGGGATTTCAACGCACATCATCCCTTCCTAAGCTCGGCAAGCCCCACAAATGAAGACGGCCTACACCTATACACCACCTTTCAAGATACACCCGAGATCTGCCTCCTGAACACCGGAGAGCCCACCCACACTAGGGGAGGAAGGCTAGATCTAACCTTCGTCTCCAGTGCACTACAGCCTTCGGCCTCCTGGCAGATACACCCCACGCTGACCAGTGACCACTTCGCCACCCTAACAACGCTGAAGGTGAACAAACTCCCCACTCCACCCCCCCCGAGATGGAGATACAACACTCAAAAGGCAGACTGGGGACTCTTCAAGAAACACCTGGCTAAGTGGCGCGAAAAATCACAGCCGGCCGGCGCAGCACCCGCGGATGAGACAACCCTCCACCACCAATTGGTCGAGGCGTTTCACCTAGCGGCAGAAGAGGCTATCCCAAAAACAAAACCCACATCAAGACAGTACAATGATTACTGGTACTACTGTCCCAGGGTGAAAGAACTCAACCACAGAGTGAACATGGCCCGAAGAAACTACAGGAGACATCCCACGGCAACAAACAGACATCTCCTGCAAGTCATAGTTAAGGATACCAGGGAAGAGAAGGAAGAAATTAAAAACGTAAGCTGGCTCAAGTGGTGCTCCGAACTGAACGAGCACACCACCCTTGGCAAGATGTGGGCCCAGATCCGAAGGGCATCTGGGAAGGCAACACCACCACCACCAACTCATCCCAACCCAGAAGAGGAAGCCGAGAGACTTGCAAAACTGTTCTCTGACCGAGCAGCAACGAAAAACCTCCCGAGACAGGCGGAGGAGACACAACGGCGTCTGCGACAGGTCAGACTCCAGATGATCGAAGAGGCCTGTTCACAGAGAGGATGCAACTAACCTTCCTGCGTTTGAGGACAGACGGTTCGACACAGCACTGACCCACATTGTGTTCACAGAAGAGGGTATTAGAAATAAACTGTCCAGGCTAAAGGTCCATAAGAGTCCTGGACCTGACATGGTGCATCCTAGAGTGCTAAGGGAGCTGTGCAACGAGCTTGCAGAGCCCCTGAAGATTCTGTTTTGTAAATGCCTGGATGAACAAATGGTCCCCAGTGAATGGAAAGTGGCTTATGTGAGTCCTATCTTCAAGAAGGGCGATAGGCACTCCACGAACAACTATAGACCGGTGAGCCTGACCAGCATAATATGTAAAGTACTTGAGAGTATTATCAGAGATGCAGCGATGGAACATCTACTACGAAACAACCTTGTAAAAGATTGCCAACACGGTTTTATGCCGGGGCGCTCTTGCTTGACACAATTGCTCAAGGTATTGGATATTTGGACCCATATTCTAGAACGGGGTGGTAATATCGACAATATTTACCTAGATTTTGCCAAGGCTTTCGACAGTGTACCCCACGAAAGGCTGAAAATCAAACTGGAAGGGTACGGAATTCGGGGAAATGTCCTAGCGTGGATAGAAGACTTTCTACATGACCGCAAGCAATGTGTGGTGATTAATGGCACGAAATCGTCATCTGTACCTGTAACAAGTGGGGTACCGCAGGGTAGTGTATTGGGCCCGCTGTTGTTTGTTTGTTTCATAAATGATATGCCTGACGTTGTACACTCCTCCATACAAATGTTTGCCGATGACGCCAAGTTATTTCGGGAAATTAAGAACCAAGCGGACTGTGAAGAGCTGCAGAAGGACCTCTGTGGGCTCCAGGAATGGTCGAAGGAATGGCTGCTGAGATTCAATGTCACGAAGTGTAAGAGGATGCACCTGGGGCGTACCAACGGTAAGGAGGCGTACCATATGTCCCAACGGGATGAAGAAAATGTACTAGTTGAGACTGTGTGTGAGAAGGACCTAGGTGTGTATGTTGACAATGAGCTGAAGTTCTCGGGCCATTGTGAGAAGAAGGTAAATCAGGCAAATAAATTATTGGGTCTTATAAGAAGGTCGTTCAGATATCTAGACGGTCCGTCCCTCGTGACGATCTTCAGGAGTGAAGTGCTTCCCCATCTGGAGTACTGTCACCCCATCTGGTCCCCGAGATATGCTAGGGACTGTCAGTTGGTTGAAAATGTTCAAAGGAGGGCCACCAAGCTGGTGCCTGCACTTCGGCATCTCAGCTACCCTGCGAGATTGGAGCGCCTGAACTTGCCTAGCTTATACTACAGACGGGCAAGGGGGGACCTAGTTGAGGTTTATAAGCATCTCAGGGGGCACTACTCAGTTGAGTGTCCTTACTTGGAGCTGGCGGACGCTCGCCCCACAAGGGGTCATAGCTCAAGATTGAAGAAGCCGCAAGTCCGGAAAACCGTGAGGGCAAACTTTTTCGGAGTGAGGGTTGTAAACTCTTGGAACAATCTACCAGAAAGTGTTGTGACGGCACCGAGTGTGAGCTCTTTCAAGAGAAGACTTGACCAACACTGGAGCGGGTTCAGGTACATTCAGGAGCCGGTGCATGCCCAGTATTTGCCAACAGTGCGTGACAGAGACGTGACCGATCGCCCGGGCGGCTAGCGAGCCGACCTTTTGGTGAAGAATATAAAGGAAAAGAGTCGTGACCGATCGCCCAAGCGGCTAACAAGCCGATCAGTGGCGAAGAGGATAAAAGTAAAAAGTAAACAGTGAAGATGACACTGACAGACCATTCAACCAGCAAGAACTCCAGAAGTCGCTAAAACGAAGCAAGGACACAGCTCCAGGGGCCGACAGGATAACCTACTCCATGCTCTCTCATGCCGGCACAGCCGGACACGAGGCTCTGCTGCAAGCCATCAATGCTTCGTGGACAGCACAAAGACTCCCACCGGAATGGAAGAAGGCAGATATACAGCCCATTCCGAAACCCAGAGAACCAGACAAACCGAGGCCCATCTCCCTTCTCAGCTGCATAGCGAAGACGGGAGAAAGAATGGCTCTCAACCGACTCAAGTGGAAAGTAGGCAGCCCACACCCTCACATCTTTGCTTACACCGAGAACACCGGCACAGGCAACAACATCGCCGAGATACTCAGCACAGTGGACAACAAACCAGCTCTGGTGGTCTTCCTCGACCTGGAGAAAGCCTTCGAACTAGCAAATCCATTGGCCATTACAACTACGCTCGCTAAAAAAGGCGTCAAAGGAAGGTTGCTGGGGTGGATCCAGAACTACCTCACACAGAGAGAAGCACGAGTACGCTTTCAGGGAGCAACCTCAAGCTACAGGGTCCACGAAAACGGAACCCCACAAGGAGGCATCCTCAGTCCAATGCTGTTCAACGTCCTGATGGAAAATCTAGTCAAACTTCCCTTCAGACAAACAGCCAAGCTCCTATGCTATGCAGACGACTTACAGCTTATAGTAAGAGGATCGAACAGACTAGCCAACACGCAACACGCACTCCAACTTATAGAAGAGGAGTGCAACAGACTTGGACTCAAGATAAATCCAGCCAAGTCGAAAGCGATGGCCATCTGCACAGACACACCAGACAAGACGCTCTCCATACAAAACACGCCGGTAGTCTGGACCAACGCCCACCAGTGTCTTGGAATCTGGTTTGACCAGAAACTCACCTTCAAGCCGCAACTCGAGTATCTCAGGCACAGGACGAAGAGCAGACACAATATAATGAGGTCGCTCACCAGCAAATCCGCAGGAGCAAACCTTCATGTGCTCAAAGCCTACTACACAGCCGCCATCAGATCGCTGGTAGATTACAGTGCTCCAGCACTCATTGGACTGAGAGAAGACCAAATAGCTAAGCTAGAAGTCATTCAAAACAATGCTCTCAGGACCATGCTCGGAGCACCCATGTGGACCAGAATTTGCAACCTGCAAATGGAAACCGAGCTACCACCCCTGGCAGTACGAGTCAAGCAGGTGACAGCCGGTCTCCTCGCCAAAATCTGCAGAGCAGACAAGCCCACAGCTGCCAAGATTCGAATCAGTGCCTCCCTCCACCTCGACCACAGAGTGCGAGGGGCCACCTGGTCGCACGAGGCAAGCGAGGTCATCCGACACCTGCAAGCAGAAACACTCGTCAAGAACAACCAAGACACACGAGACAATGGTTACGCTGTTCCTCCACCATGGAGCCCTCCACCAGCCACACTCAAATTCACCGACCTCGGCGACAGTAAAGCCAACCTCCAGAAGGAGGACCTCAAAAAAATATCTCTCCAAGCCATAGCCACCGAGACACCGGCTGATGCAGCATCATACTTCACAGACGGCTCGGTGGACCCAAAACATCATAGATCCGGAGCGGCCTTCTACACCCAAGGTCAGACCCTCCAATGGAGACTTTCCAACGACTGCTCCACCCTACAAACAGAACTGGTAGCAATCTCAAAGGCCCTACAACACGCTGCAACACAACACAACAAGTCCGTCATAATTCACACGGACTCGAAATCGGCCATGCAGGCGCTGCAACACAGTCAACCAAGAGACAACGTCCACATCATCACCTCGATCCTCGCACAGCTACAGGAATTCCAAAGCCAAAACCGATCAGTCGTCTTACACTGGATTCCCAGTCATGTAGGGATCGGAGGAAACGACGTGGCAGACGAAGCAGCCAAGGCAGCTACACGCTCTAGTAGCGTACACATCCAAGTTCCAGCAAGTGTGCAACAGATCAAGAATCACCTCAGAAAGACTACCAAGCTCCACATCAAAAAGAGCTTCCTTCACGCACTCAACGCTGGTTCCCAATCAGCCAAATGGTACCTGGCGGCCACAAAAGGGGAACCACCTTTCGCAGACAAGAAAACTCCAAGACAAACCCAAGTCAGCCTTCACCGACTACGACTAGGGTACAAGTGCTCCTGGCAGATGATCGGAAACGACGTCATGGAATGCACCTACTGTCAGGAGCCAGCAGCCAACCCACTTGAACACTATCTCCTCGATTGCGAGGTCACACAAAGCCTCCGAAACAGAACTCAAATCTCCCAAGAAACACACACAACACCAGCGGCCACTCTAACCCGAAAGGCCCATACAGACCACATTCACCACCTACTCCGGGTCATCACACGATACCCACCACCCAGATAGCTTAGAAAGCATCCTCTCCCAGCAAGTGCGGACCCCAGTTCGGGGGGCGCGCCACTCCGAGGCTGACCACGTCCAAGAGTGGGGGCCGGTGGTAAGCGTCCACTGATCGGGGGTCCGCCCACACTTGCAACCTGCAGTATCCCTCCAATCTGCAGGTGGGACCACCTCCAATCCCAATCCGGTCTGGCTGCTCCTGGAGCTCCAGCCGGAACCACCAAACGGGCCGCCTATAGGCAAAGGCCCGTGTCGGACTACGGTCCGACAATCTATACAACAACAACAACAACAACTGAACGAAGAAGACCTCTCAACAAGACCTCCTGCTGGACCCGGAACTCTGAAGACCGCCCTCTCCCTTGTACCACTGTTGGCCATCTTCCCGGACCGGACCACCCACGACTGTCATCGTCCACAACAACTCACGAGCGTTCTCGGTTTATCGAGCATTAGCTTGCCCTCCCCACTGGTGGTGTGAGTGACCCACACTCCAGCTGGAGAGCAGTTATAGCGCGATATTCCCGGCGTGGTTTGAGCTCTTTTCCTTCTACTACCATTTTTCCTTTTTCGCTCTGGCCTAGGGACCTGCACCCTCAAAAGTGTATTCGTCCTGCGGTCCCCCCTGTAACTGTTCACCTCCCTCCCAGGAGATTGTGAACACGAAAGGGGGTCGGAGCAAAACCCTCCCCAGCCGAGTCTTTCCAGGAAAACCGTGATCGTGCGGGTCCACCTGGAAAGAGGGTAGCAATCCTTATCCTTCCCAAATAGGCACACTTAGCTCACGTCTATAAGTGAGCAGTCACATACACTAGGAAGTAGGCTTCCCCAATCGGGGCTCCGGGAGAGAAGCTCAGGAACCACTCTACGACCACCAGCTAGTGGGGAGTGCTGTAATTCCTCTGCTATTTACTCAACCGGAATAGGTAGGATCTAAAAAAAAAAAAAATAAAAAACCCGGTTATGGAGCGCGTACGCCCTCCTAACCGCGATCCCCGCCTGAACCGCCAACCTGACGACCCGAACCACGACAGGCTTCGCACAGAGAAAGCAGACCAGTTACGCGCCTTCAATGAAGCCCTGAAAAGTAGGAACTCTGCCACCACCTCCAACAACTCCACCACCACCACCACCTCCACCACCACCACCACTGCTACCGCTACTGAGGACAACTGGACGAAGGTAGAAAACAAGAAACGCCGACGTGCCTTTTCGGGAAACGATTGCCGTCAAGCAGCCCCCAAGGCACCCATCACCACCACCAGCTCACCTCCAACGACACTGCCAAAATTCCGGATCACGAAAACGGACGCAAAAACAACATATGCCGCCGTCACAGAGATGGAAAAGCAAAACCCACTGGCCAAGTTCTCAGTGCGGCCCAACCTAAAGGGGGAGATGATCGTTCACCCCAAAGACAAGAACTCCGCCACCACCCTCGACACTTACCTACAAAACACCACCACCATTACTTCAACCAAGCTAGACCCCGCCCAGAAACTGATGAAGTCGGTAGTCCTCCGGTACCCAAAGGAACTACCTCTCGAACCCCTGGAGAACCACCCGAAGATCCTAAAAGCCGAGAGATGCTCTCCCCTGTCCGACAAGACGGCCACCACGAAACAAGTACTCATAACGCACTACGGCTCACCCCCCAGCACCATAGACCTCAAAACCTGGGGGATCTACGAAGTGAGGCCCTTCGTCCCAGAGCCCCTGCGATGCTTCAGATGCCAGAAATACGGGCATCATCAGACAAGGTGCACGTACAGGGAAATCTGCGCAGTCTGCGCACAGAAGCACGGCACACAGTCCTGCCTCACCAAGCTGAAAAATGGGGAAAAAATTGCCCCCAAGTGTGCCAACTGCGGGGGCAAACACCACGCCTGGAATCCTGGATGCTCCGAGAGAACAAAGAGGGTCCAGGCAAACCGACCAGCAGCAAGACCGGCCCCCACCGCCTACACACCAGCCCCACCAAGTACCTTCGTGTGGGGAACCCAAAGGCCCAAACAACAAAGACAACCTCCTCAGCCAGTCAACACCCAAAGTGCAGCCCAGTTTCCTGGCCTCACTACAGCCACACCTCAGCCACCCAAGCAGCAGAGAACGACAACCACGAGAAAGACAAAAGAAGCACACACCAAGGCACCAGAAGGAATGATACACATATCAGACCTAGCCAATGTACTGACGACCTTCGCGGAGGGCCTAGCCGGACTACTGGGCCACAAGATCCAACCCACACAGCTCCAAATACTCATGGGGAGCGTCCTCGGGCAAGTCGCCACAGCTCCAGCCACCTCAGTGGAGGAAGCCACGCCGGTCCGCACACGAGTAACAGCCGAGGTACACTCTACACCGAAGAAGGCCACCAGAGAACCCAAGACACCGACAGCTCCCAAGATACCGACAGCTCCCAGAAAGAAACTGGACGTTTCAACTCCCCTGAACCGAACCACGGCCCAGAAGGCAAAAACCACAGAACACGAAGACATGGACCTGATTCAGTTGGAATCGAACTTGGACATCTCCATCGAGGACCACCAGAAGTCCCCGATGAAACAGTGGTGGAAAACGTCAGCACCCTGAACATCCTAACATGGAATGCTCAGGGCATCAAAAACAAGAAACACCTCCTACAAGAAGCAGCAGCCAAGGACAAGCTTGACATCATACTCCTACAAGAAACACTTCTACAAGAACACCACTGTTTCAAATTCAGCGGCTACAAGACATACAGGAGGCATGTCACGCAGCAATTTCCATGTGGGGAAAACATCGAGACACAGGCCGTCAAAGTAACCCTCCAAGAACGGGAATTAACTGTTCACAACATCTACAAGAACCCAAGGGGCTCACTGGAGGTTACTCAATTATTTGCTTCGGCCGCTGACCACGCCACACTCATAGGAGGGGATTTCAACGCACATCATCCCTTCCTAAGCTCGGCAAGCCCCACAAATGAAGACGGCCTACACCTATACACCACCTTCCAAGATACACCCGAGATCTGCCTCCTGAACACCGGAGAGCCCACCCACACTAGGGGAGGAAGGCTAGATCTAACCTTCGTCTCCAGTGCACTACAGCCTTCGGCCTCCTGGCAGATACACCCCACGCTGACCAGTGACCACTTCGCCACCCTAACAACGCTGAAGGTGAACAAACTCCCCACTCCACCCCCCCCGAGATGGAGATACAACACTCAAAAGGCAGACTGGGGACTCTTCAAGAAACACCTGGCTAAGTGGCGCGAAAAATCACAGCCGGCCGGCGCAGCACCCGCGGATGAGACAACCCTCCACCACCAATTGGTCGAGGCGTTTCACCTAGCGGCAGAAGAGGCTATCCCAAAAACAAAACCCACATCAAGACAGTACAATGATTACTGGTACTACTGTCCCAGGGTGAAAGAACTCAACCACAGAGTGAACATGGCCCGAAGAAACTACAGGAGACATCCCACGGCAACAAACAGACATCTCCTGCAAGTCATAGTTAAGGATACCAGGGAAGAGAAGGAAGAAATTAAAAACGTAAGCTGGCTCAAGTGGTGCTCCGAACTGAACGAGCACACCACCCTTGGCAAGATGTGGGCCCAGATCCGAAGGGCATCTGGGAAGGCAACACCACCACCACCAACTCATCCCAACCCAGAAGAGGAAGCCGAGAGACTTGCAAAACTGTTCTCTGACCGAGCAGCAACGAAAAACCTCCCGAGACAGGCGGAGGAGACACAACGGCGTCTGCGACAGGTCAGACTCCAGATGATCGAAGAGGCCTGCAACAGTGAAGATGACACTGACAGACCATTCAACCAGCAAGAACTCCAGAAGTCGCTAAAACGAAGCAAGGACACAGCTCCAGGGGCCGACAGGATAACCTACTCCATGCTTTCTCATGCCGGTACAGCCGGACACGAGGCTCTGCTGCAAGCCATCAATGCTTCGTGGACAGCACAAAGACTCCCACCGGAATGGAAGAAGGCAGATATACAGCCCATTCCGAAGCCCAGAGAACCAGACAAACCGAGGCCCATCTCCCTTCTCAGCTGCATAGCGAAGACGGGAGAAAGAATGGCTCTCAACCGACTCAAGTGGAAAGTAGGCAGCCCACACCCTCACATCTTTGCTTACACCGAGAACACCGGCACAGGCAACAACATCGCCGAGATACTCAGCACAGTGGACAACAAACCAGCTCTGGTGGTCTTCCTCGACCTGGAGAAAGCCTTCGAACTAGCAAATCCATTGGCCATTACAACTACGCTCGCTAAAAAAGGCGTCAAAGGAAGGTTGCTGGGGTGGATCCAGAACTACCTCACACAGAGAGAAGCACGAGTACGCTTTCAGGGAGCAACCTCAAGCTACAGGGTCCACGAAAACGGAACCCCACAAGGAGGCATCCTCAGTCCAATGCTGTTCAACGTCCTGATGGAAAATCTAGTCAAACTTCCCTTCAGACAAACAGCCAAGCTCCTATGCTATGCAGACGACTTACAGCTTATAGTAAGAGGATCGAACAGACTAGCCAACACGCAACACGCACTCCAACTTATAGAAGAGGAGTGCAACAGACTTGGACTCAAGATAAATCCAGCCAAGTCGAAAGCGATGGCCATCTGCACAGACACACCAGACAAGATGCTCTCCATACAAAACACGCCGGTAGTCTGGACCAACGCCCACCAGTGTCTTGGAATCTGGTTTGACCAGAAACTCACCTTCAAGCCGCAACTCGAGTATCTCAGGCACAGGACGAAGAGCAGACACAATATAATGAGGTCGCTCACCAGCAAATCCGCAGGAGCAAACCTTCATGTGCTCAAAGCCTACTACACAGCCGCCATCAGATCGCTGGTAGATTACAGTGCTCCAGCACTCATTGGACTGAGAGAAGACCAAATAGCTAAGCTAGAAGTCATTCAAAACAATGCTCTCAGGACCATGCTCGGAGCACCCATGTGGACCAGAATTTGCAATCTGCAAATGGAAACCGAGCTACCACCCCTGGCAGTACGAGTCAAGCAGGTGACAGCCGGTCTCCTCGCCAAAATCTGTAGAGCAGACAAGCCCACAGTTGCCAAGAATCGAATCAGTGCCTCCCTCCACCTCGACCACAGAGTGCGAGGGGCCACCTGGTCGCACGAGGCAAGCGAGGTCATCCGACACCTGCAAGCAGAAACACTCGTCAAGAACAAACAAGACACACGAGACAATGGTTACACTGTTCCTCCACCATGGAGCCCTCCACCAGCCACACTCAAATTCACCGACCTCGGCGATAGTAAAGCCAACCTCCAGAAGGAGGACATCAAAAAAATAACTCTCCAAGCCATAGCCACAGAGACACCGGCTGATGCAGCATCATACTTCACAGACGGCTCGGTGGACCCAAAACATCATAGATCCGGAGCGGCCTTCTACACCCAAGGTCAGACCCTCCAATGGAGACTTTCCAACGACTGCTCCACCCTACAAACAGAACTGGTAGCAATCTCAAAGGCCCTACAACACGCTGCAACACAACACAACAAGTCCGTCATAATTCACACGGACTCGAAATCGGCCATGCAGGCGCTGCAACACAGTCAACCAAGAGACAACGTCCACATCATCACCTCGATCCTCGCACAGCTACAGGAATTCCAAAGCCAAAACCGACCAGTCGTCTTACACTGGATTCCCAGTCATGTAGGGATCGGAGGAAACGACGTGGCAGACGAAGCAGCCAAGGCAGCTACACGCTCTAGTAGCGTACACATCCAAGTTCCAGCAAGTGTGCAACAGATCAAGAATCACCTCAGAAAGACTACCAAGCTCCACATCAAAAAGAGCTTCCTTCACGCACTCAACGCTGGTTCCCAATCAGCCAAATGGTACCTGGCGGCCACAAAAGGGGAACCACCTTTCGCTGACAAGAAAACTCCAAGACAAACCCAAGTCAGCCTTCACCGACTACGACTAGGGTACAAGTGCTCCTGGCAGATGATCGGAAACGACGTCATGGAATGCTCCTACTGTCAGGAGCCAGCAGCCAACCCACTTGAACACTATCTCCTCGATTGCGAGGTCACACAAAGCCTCCGAAACAGAACTCAATTCTCCCAAGAAACACACACAACACCAGCGGCCACTCTAACCCGAAAGGCCCACACAGACCACATTCACCACCTACTCCGGGTCATCACACGATACCCACCACCCAGATAGCTTAGAAAGCATCCTCTCCCAGCAAGTGCGGACCCCAGTTCGGGGGGCGCGCCACTCCGAGGCTGACCACGTCCAAGAGTGGGGGCCGGTGGTAAGCGTCCACTGATCGGGGGTCCGCTCACACTTGCAACCTGCAGTATCCCTCCAATCTGCAGGTGGGACCACCTCCAATCCCAATCCGGTCTGGCTGCTCCTGGAGCTCCAGCCGGAACCACCAAACGGGCCGCCTATAGGCAAAGGCCCGTGTCGGACTACGGTCCGACAATCTATACAACAACAACAACAACCCAGGGAGGACATCCTACACTCAGCTACTGGACCAGCAACATCTCTCTCAGCTCCTCACCTAGTCACTCCTAAGAACTGCACTGTACAACAATATATACAGGTAGCGCATCGTGAGTTTCTATCCAACCTCATTCCTGAGTGAAGGTATCTACATGTACGTACGTTTGTGTGCCCATACAAAGAGATAATA
This sequence comes from Homarus americanus, assembly GCF_018991925.1. Lineage (NCBI taxonomy): Eukaryota > Metazoa > Arthropoda > Malacostraca > Decapoda > Nephropidae > Homarus > Homarus americanus. The sequence continues at coordinate 19,006 of NW_024736289.1, forward strand.
GACAACTAAAGATAATAGACAACTAAAGAGAATTGACAACTGGCCACAAACAGTACACTACATTGGTGACCCCCGGAGCCGTGAACACCACACTCCTTTCTGCTGCCTTACTACTTGAGCTGAGAAGATCGTCCTGCCTGCTGCCAGCCTAGGCCAACCGCCTCCCTGCACCACCCACTACTCCACAACGACACCATCTCACGATCGTAAGGTTTATAACGCATTAGTCTGTTCTCCCCACTGGCGTTGTGAGTGACCCACATCACAGTTGGAGAGCAACTATTGTGCGATATTCCAAGTGTGGTTTGAGCTCTTTTGCCTATTCTCCTATTTTTCTTTTGTTTTTTTAGTTCTGGCCGAAGGACCTGCACCCTAAAAAAGTGTATTCGTCCCGAAGTCCCCCCCGCAAGTGTACACCTCCCTCCCAGGAGATTGTGAAGACGGAAGGGGGTCGGAACAAGCACCCATCCCTCATCCTTCCCTAACAGGTGCGATATACTCCCGCAAGAATGGACGGACGGATCTCACTACCAACCTTCAACCACAACGTAGAGGACTGGTTAGTTCATGTCGAAGCAGCTCTCATCGGCTCTACAGCTACAGACGAGCAGAAGTACGGCGCCCTGCTCTGCTCCTTGCCCACTGAAGTCGCCACACAAGTCTCACAGATCATCTCCAACCCTCCAGAGAACAACAAATTCGCCACTCTGCGGGATGCCTTAAGAACGCATTACCAACGGACCCGCTCCAATATCCTGCAGAACCTATCTTCCATCTCCCTGGGAAACTCAACTCCAGGACATCTCTGGGAAGAGATGTGCAGGGTGAACTCCCGGTACACAGACAGACTTCCTGACTCTATCCTGCGCCAGCTTCACGCACAAAAGCTACCCACAGAAGTAAGCAACATCCTGTCCGCAGTAGATTACTCTACGACACCAGAGCTATATGCAACCGCGGCAGACAGAATTTTCAACCAGTGCACTTCTGCACCCCTTGCTGCCTCGGTCACACCAGTACCTCCCACCGAACTTGCAAGCCGGGTCAACACACCTCAGCCGAGCAATACCTCACAAGATATCAAGGACCTGTTACAAACCTTGAACCGCAGGATGGACACCATTGAGCAGTTCTGCTCCTCCTTACCCGCTGCTGTGCCAGTTCCTGACTCACGCATCACACCCTACAACTTCCGACACACAGCAGCCAGCCCCCAGCACAACAACCATACCCTCTGCTGGTATCACCAGACTTTCGGCCGCAATGCTCGAAACTGTGAGCCCTATTGCACCTATTCGGGAAACGGCAACACCGGAGGCTGGTAGACGCCTCAGCCCCCGTCCCTTCAGGCGTCTCATTACTGTACGTCACCGACCGCACCTCTGGCAAGAAGTTCCTCATCGACACAGGTTCATCGGTAAGCCTCATCCCTCCCTCACTACAAGACAAGGCAAAGCAACCCTCTTATGACCTGTTCGCGGCCAACGGTACCCCCATCGCCTCCTACGGCGTACTCACCCTCGCTTTAGACCTCGGCCTGCCCAAGACTCTGCGTTGGTTATTCGTGATAGCAGACGTGTCTCAACCCATCCTTGGTTTCGACTTCCTCACCTTCCACAAGCTCGGCGTCAAACCAAGTCATCTATGCCTCATCCATGAGCCTACAGCACGCAAGATCCAGGGTTCTCGTGCCAGACACACCGACACTATCACCTGTCTTGCACCTTCCAACGAGTTCTCCTCCCTACTCAACGAATTCAAGGAGCTTTTCTCACCCCGAGTCTCCCTACCCCCACCACCTACGTCGGGAATTTTCCACCACATCGAAACCAAAGGACCACCAGTCTTTTCACGCCCTCGCCGCCTGCGCCCTGAGCTCCTGTACACAGCCAAAGTAGAATTCAACAAACTACTGCAAGATGGCATCATTCGCCCTTCAAGGAGTCCCTGGGCATCGCCTCTTCACATGGTTCCTAAGCAAACGCCCGGCGAGTGGAGGGTGTGTGGCGACTACAGAGCCCTGAATTTCGTCACCAAACCTGACAGGTACCCTATTCCGCATGTCCAGGACTTTCACCACAAACTTCATGGCAAGACTATCTTCTCGAAGATCGACTTGGAGCGTGCCTTCCACCAGATCCCAGTAGCACCGGCAGATACCCAGAAGACAGCCATCACCACTCTGTTTGGACTCTTCGAGTACACTTTCATGAGTTTTGGCTTACGCAATGCAGCACAGACTTTCCAGAGGTACATGGACCATATGCTTCGCGACCTCGACTTTGTCACTGTCTACATTGACGACATCCTCGTCGCATCTTCGACGCCTGCCTAGCACCGCCACCACCTACAACTCCTTCTCCAACGCCTGCAGAACAACAACATGAAAGTTCATCCTGCTAAGTGCGTCTTTGGAACCTCGGCCATCGATTTCCTCGGTCACAGAGTCTCGCCCAGTGGCATACAACCCCTACCACAGAAGATAACCGCGATTAGGGAGTTTCCCATGTAATGGTCATGATAAGAGCTAACCTGAAAACCTTAAGGATTCATATTACGCTCAAACGTCCACAAAACCTTCCGAGTCCCCCAGTGGAAACGTCCCCCGTTTTCTCTGTTTCCCCCGCCTTTGTCTATGGGAGCAGACGCTGTATGCTGGGACCTGTTGCCATCCATTCCTTTGTAATCAATTTAATTCTGCTTTCGATAGCTGAGTCAGAGCATTGTTAGTGAAGATAATAGTAGAGAATGAAAAGGAGTTCATAGTCTCAATTTCAACGTCAGAGGGTACCGTAAATTGATTCATTGGAATAGGAGTAGCTGGACTCCCTGGCCTAGTTTGAGTGAGGGCGCCGCGGGCATTTTAACCGTTAGTAAGTGCCCGTCCCTTCATCCATACAGGTATGCCATTCCACGCTGTGTTGTAATTTGCCCTTCTTTAAGTGATTTGACCCAATTGATAGTTGATTGTGCAAGTGTTACAGTAACGTAGTTGATGTGCTCTGAGTAAAGTCATATTTACGTCTTTAACGTCCCCTGAAACGTGTTGTTGTTGTCACCAGTTAGTAAGTGCCCGTCCCTTCATCCATACAGGTCCCTAACGCAGCCTAGGCCGTGTCTGTAGGGTGGATGTTGTATCCACTATGTCTGGGGACATGTCCGAGGTCCAGTAGGATCAGTTACCTTCGTGAGACCCGGCCGTCAGACACTTCAGACCACCTATAGCCCCCATAGCTGGCTCGTCTGGCCCTAACGCTCGGTCCACGAGGTGACCCCGGACCACCAAGCCACACACCACTACCAGCCCCCATCATTGGTGGATGAGTGTCTACCTCAGTAGGGCTATATTTGTGTGGTGGAATTAACCCACTGGGATCTCCAGAGTTCGTCAGATAGTACTCCATGGTGGCTGGACCCCATGGCTGTTGCTTGAGTATCACTCCTGACGACTGAGTGTTGTAGTGGCAGTTGCCTAGTATTTATGGTGCTAAGTGACTATCATAGTTGTGCTATTGAGTATGTCCACCCAGTAGGGTTGGAAGTGTATTGAATATGTCCACCCAGTAATGGTGTGAGTATGTTGAGCCTGAGGGCCTAGTAATAGATTTCGTCTGTTAGTACAAACCAATTCTTTCTTCTAATTTCATATTCATGTTTAAATAAACTTTGTATTTGTATAATTGTGTATATTATTTACCTACAGTATTTACCGTTATTTCTTCCCTATTGCTTGATACTATCATTACACCTACCCACGAGCCTCCTATCGTCACGCTACCAATGGTGATATATAAGAGTAAAAGGAATTGTTACTGGCACACAGGCCCTCATGAAGGGTGGCAGTAGCAGCCCTCATAAATGGTGGCAGCTATGGTGATGTAATGAACATAGTATCGAGTTGGGAGGAATGACTGTGATACTGTAGTTTTTAACTGAGTGATAACCATTTCTCTGTACGGGTATTTAATAACCATTCCACTGTAACTAATGAGTATTTCAGACTGCTAATGAGTTTGTCCCATATTTTTCCGAGGTACAGCTTTTTGTGGTGGTTTGCAGAGAAAGTGAAATAAGTTCAAAGAAATACCTTGGAGTTAGGTTAGAAAAAGTCTTGTTTAAAGTAAAAGGAAACCTGCAACAATAACTTGTAGAGTGTGAATAAGGTTCATTAATATTGGAAGAATTTTGATATGTAACAATCTGCCCAAATTTTTTTTCTGTTGTTAACTCAGTATTACTTACAGACAGTGAATACATGTTTGGGCCGTGGCACTAGTTGTGAAATGTTCCATCGTGGGAGTGCCCAGTGTTTTAATTCTGAGTGCTAACAGAAGCATTGCACTATATGCAAAGGTTAAGTGGATGCTAATTCTGCATTTGTAATATTCTTTAGTTATGTGTTAGGTAGGATATATATTCCATTTACTTAATATCTCGGGGCATTTTACAGTTCCTACTATTAATATTCCTATGTATACGCTATAATTTTAAAGTTATTTTAACCAGGTGCTAACGGGTCATTATTTTGTGTAACGTATGTTATGTGAACTCTAATGCCAGTATACTTTCAGAATACAGTATTATATATGTGAGGACCTTATGGTGATACGGTATATGGAAAATGTTATACAAGTGTATGGACCCAGAATTGTGAGTACGGAAATTCGTGAAGTGTTCACGCAGTGTTGCACCATACTGAGTCTGTGAATGGCAAAGTGTCTAAGTGAATTTTTGATGCCATAATATTATCTTTGGGGAGATTAATAATCTGAACAGTAGTTTGAATAGTTGATGCATGGAGTGTTAGTCGTATTGCAGAAAATCAGTACCAGTCCTTGGGTCTTGAGTGAGCCCTGTGCGTGTATTGTATTTACAGTGGGGTATACCTGTAGTATTGATTTGTTGCAACACAATGGCAGATGCTAACGCAAATAAGGGGACCATGACGGCCAAAGCCGCTGTTGACTTAGCAACAAAAGTCCAAGCACTTCTGGCTAAACTCGCTAAAGCCATGGGTAAAGGAGGAGAAAACCAGTGGTTAGACTGGATCTTTAAGAAACAGTGGGCTTTGTAAGTGAACCTCCTTGGTTGTTGATGGGTAGTGAAGTGCACAATCTGTTGTAGGTAACTTTTGGTAATTGAAGAAGAAAAAAAAACATGGAGGATTTTTTTTTTGGGGGGTTAAAAGTATTTTGCAGAGGAAGGGTCAATTTGCAGTAAAGACAGAGATTGGAAGATGTATTGGCAGTTATGCAATCATCTGAAGGGTATCTGTTACTAGTATGAGTAAAGATACCAGTGGTGAATTCTCAAGTTCTGGTTGGTAAGTCCTACGTAGGCTGGGTGTTGTTGGTATATAGGTGTAGAGTTCGTGACTTTCAGGGAGTATTCGGGCATATAAATATGGTGCTATTACTTCTACATGGCAAATGCCATAAGTACAGACAGTTTTTGGTTTGGTGGTGTTCTCATGAGGACCGTTTCGTTAGCATTGAATTCTTGGGAATACCCGCTCGTTCGGAGTCCCTTGAAGGGTGCTGCCTCTCGCGAGTGCGACATAACTCTTAAGATTAAGGGCAACAAATCATTCCTTTGACTTGATGGGGTCCGTTCGTCTATGTCCTAGCTTGAGAAATCTATGTTAAATCTCAGTGTGTCCTGTCAGCATTTGACCAATCGCGTAAAAGAAACTTTCATAATCTATGAACATTGAAATTTGAGTTCTGTAAGGAATTTTGAGTGTGCATTTTATCTACCGATGTGAGGGTGTATTTTGTAACATGTAACACCATTTATTATTATTATTATATGATATGAGGTATCTAACTCAAATCATTATTATTCTATGATGATGTACTTGACCCCATTTATTATTATATGATATGATGTATGTAACACCATTTATTATTATATGATATGATGTATTTACCGCCATTCAGTATTATTATGACATGATGTACCTAACCCCATGTGCTATTATTTTTGGTGCTATTTTGTAATATGTATCCCAATATATTTTTTATGAAGGTGTGTCACATTCTAATTGTATGTTAACAGATTTCCATTTCTTGTACCTAATCCTGACCACCGGTAGGGAATTATTTTTCTAGTTTTATTGATATAATTTGTGCAATGTTTTGTATGAGGATTTATACTTTATATTAATGATTTAATATGTATGTCACTACTTACGTGTTTTCTGAACGTTACCGCATAATGATGAATCTTGGGGAAGGAGGAAGCTTTGTAATGGTCATGATAAGAGCTAACCTGAAAACCTTAAGGATTCATATTACGCTCAAACGTCCACAAAACCTTCCGAGTCCCCCAGTGGAAACGTCCCCCGTTTTCTCTGTTTCCCCCGCCTTTGTCTATGGGAGCAGACGCTGTATGCTGGGACCTGTTGCCATCCATTCCTTTGTAATCAATTTAATTCTGCTTTCGATAGCTGAGTCAGAGCATTGTTAGTGAAGATAATAGTAGAGAATGAAAAGGAGTTCATAGTCTCAATTTCAACGTCAGAGGGTACCGTAAATTGATTCATTGGAATAGGAGTAGCTGGACTCCCTGGCCTAGTTTGAGTGAGGGCGCCGCGGGCATTTTAACCGTTAGTAAGTGCCCGTCCCTTCATCCATACAGGTATGCCATTCCACGCTGTGTTGTAATTTGCCCTTCTTTAAGTGATTTGACCCAATTGATAGTTGATTGTGCAAGTGTTACAGTAACGTAGTTGATGTGCTCTGAGTAAAGTCATATTTACGTCTTTAACGTCCCCTGAAACGTGTTGTTGTTGTCACCAGTTAGTAAGTGCCCGTCCCTTCATCCATACAGGTCCCTAACGCAGCCTAGGCCGTGTCTGTAGGGTGGATGTTGTATCCACTATGTCTGGGGACATGTCCGAGGTCCAGTAGGATCAGTTACCTTCGTGAGACCCGGCCGTCAGACACTTCAGACCACCTATAGCCCCCATAGCTGGCTCGTCTGGCCCTAACGCTCGGTCCACGAGGTGACCCCGGACCACCAAGCCACACACCACTACCAGCCCCCATCATTGGTGGATGAGTGTCTACCTCAGTAGGGCTATATTTGTGTGGTGGAATTAACCCACTGGGATCTCCAGAGTTCGTCAGATAGTACTCCATGGTGGCTGGACCCCATGGCTGTTGCTTGAGTATCACTCCTGACGACTGAGTGTTGTAGTGGCAGTTGCCTAGTATTTATGGTGCTAAGTGACTATCATAGTTGTGCTATTGAGTATGTCCACCCAGTAGGGTTGGAAGGGTATTGAATATGTCCACCCAGTAATGGTGTGAGTATGTTGAGCCTGAGGGCCTAGTAATAGATTTCGTCTGTTAGTACAAACCAATTCTTTCTTCTAATTTCATATTCATGTTTAAATAAACTTTGTATTTGTATAATTGTGTATATTATTTACCTACAGTATTTACCGTTATTTCTTCCCTATTGCTTGATACTATCATTACACCTACCCACGAGCCTCCTATCGTCACGCTACCAATGGTGATATATAAGAGTAACAGGAATTGTTACTGGCAGTAGCAGCCCTCATAAATGGTGGCAGCTCAAGCCCTCATACCCAAACCTGAAACGGTGAAGAAACTCAGAGAATTCCTGGGTTTAGTCAACTACTACCACCGCTTCATTGACAAAGCTGCCACCGTCCTAGCCCCCCTACACGACCTTCTCAAGGGACGCCCAAAGAAGTCTCACAAGCCTCTCGTGTGGACTCAAGAGGCTGCCACGGCATTCACAACTGTCAAACAGCACATTACACGCCTCACCCTCCTGGCCCACCCCGCACCTAACGCCCGGACCACTCTCACAACAGACGCTTCTTCTACTGCAGTGGGCGCCGTCTTACAGCAGGAGATCAACGGAATTCTCATGCCCGTTGCTTTCTTCTCACAACGGCTTCAACCACCACACCTCAAGTACAGCGCCTTTGATCGAGAACTCCTGGCCATATACCTGGCTGTCAAACATTTCCAGCACTTCCTCGAGGCCCGTCAGTTCACCATCTTCACTGATCACAAGCCCCTCGTCCACGCCTTCGCTTCAGCTTCCCAGTCACATACACCTCGTGTCCTGCGCCACTTGGCTTACATCTCAGAGTTCTCCAGTGACGTCCAACACATTAAAGGCAGCCACAACGAGATCGCCGACGCTCTCTCTCGTTGTGTATCCAACATTCTTCCCTCATCTCCACCCATTGACTATGGGCAGCTAGCCGCGGCTCAAGAGAAGGACGAAGACCTGGCAAAATACAAGTCATCCCCCTCAAGCCTCACACTCCAAGAACTCCCTGTTCCTGGCACAAAGACAAAATTGTGGTGCGACATATCCTGTGGGCATCCTAGACCGTTCGTGCCTCATGTCCACCGCCGCGCGGTGTTCGACCGCATCCATGGTCTCAGCCACCCGGGTGTGCGGGCCTCCCAGCGCCTCCTCACGCAACGTGTCGTCTGGCCCGGCATCAAGTCCAATACTAAGAAATGGGCTGCCCAGTGCCTGGCCTGCCAATCCTCCAAAGTACATCGTCACATACGGGCCCCCTTACATACTTTCCCTATTCCCAAAGGACGTTTTCAAGTAGTACACCTCGACATCGTGGGACCTCTTCCATCATCCTACGGCAGCACCTACATCTTCACCTGCATCGACAGTTTTACCAGGTGGACAGAAGCAATTCCCATGCCCAATGCTACAGCAGAGACTACTGCCCGCGCCTTCATGTCCGGTTGGGTTTCCCGTTTCGGCCCCCCCGCAACCGTAATCACTGACCGAGGAGTCCAGTTTGAGTCACAACTCTGGCAGCACCTCCTACAGTTCCTCGGCACGTCTAGACAACGCACTACAGCATACCACCCTCAAGCCAACGGCATGGTAGAGCGTTTTCACCGGCAGCTAAAGGACGCACTCAAGGCACAGCACGACCCTTACAGCTGGACTGATGCGCTCCCCTTAGTGCTCCTCGGCATCCGTGTGTCACACAAGGAGGATATGGACTGTAGCCCAGCAGATCTTACACTAGGCGAGCCCCTTCGGCTACCTGGGGATTTCTCACTCCCTCCTAACCCTCACCAAACCACTCCAGCCGCTCGTCACGACTTACTCCAAAAGCTACGACAAGCAGTTTCTGCATTCAGAGCTACTACTCCACGCCAGCCTCCTCGGCGCCCTGAATACATCCCTCCTGCACTACTCACAGCCGAGTATGTTTTCGTCAGGCGTGATGCTCATCGCAACCCATTACAACGTCCCTACGATGGACCCTTCCAGGTGGTTACCCGTTCAGCAAAGTTCCTGACGATTATCCGGAATGGCAGACATGACACCGTCAGCATAGACCGAGTCAAACCGGCCACCTTACCCTTTGGGCCCCCAGTCCAGCAGCACCATCAACAAACTACGCCTGCACCAGTCTACCCGCAGTTACCACCGGCAGCAACACCACGCCCACGACATTTCTGGGCACCCTCTTTTCACCCTCAAGTAAACCCTGTTCCTGCTGTAGAACCTGCTCCTGGCATAGACCTTCCTCATATCATAGAACCTGCTCCTGCCATGGACCCTCCTCCTGACATAGAACCTGCACCTATCATAGAACCTGTACCTATCATAGACCCTCCTCCTGTCATAGAACCTGAACCTGCATTAGACCTCCCTCCTAACATAGAACCTGCTCCTGCCATGGACCCTCCTCCTGACATACAACCTGCACCTATCGTAGAACCTGCTCCTGCCATGGACCCTCCTCCTGACGCAGCCCCTGCAGCAGCAGGAGCACAACAACCACTGCTTGTACAACCTCCTCTAATCCCAAACCCTCTTTCTCCTCCTAATTCTCCCACAGGTTTTGTGTCACTGGAGGGAGTTGTTACACGTAGCGGCCGAGTCGTACATACACCTGCCCGGTATGTGTTATGTGTGGGACACAACCCGGACAACATCCAGCCTCCCGCCGCGCCGGGAGGGGAGGGGGAGTATTGTAGTGGCTACTCTCCCCTACAACTCCCAACTGAGCTCCGGCCGCACTCCGACCAGCCAATCAGCGTACAGCCAGCTACGCCGAGAGACTAGGTCTATGCAGAGGACGTAGGGGTACGATCGCCGACCTAGTCTCGACCATCAACCTCCAGTTCAGGATCAGAGCGTTTCACACCTTACGCTTGAGCCGCTGTGATTGGTCCTCTCGCTACGCGCACCCCAGATCCTGATCCTGGTAAATTGTATAAATACGGCTACGCCTGCCCAGGGAGGTCATCCTACACTCAGCTACTGGACCAGCAACATCTCTCTCAGCTCCTCACCTAGTCACTCCTAAGTACTGCACTGTACAACAATATATACAGGAAGCACATCGTGAGTTTCTATCCAACCTCATTCCTGAGTGAAGGTATCTACATGTACGTACGTTTGTGTGCCCATACAAAGAGATAATAGACAACTAAAGATAATAGACAACTAAAGAGAATTGACAACTGGCCACAAACAGTACGCTACAACTTTATCTAACTTGTTAGCTGCTCCCTGGACCCCCTTTATATTAAACAGTAAGTACTAATTTGATATCTGGTTTAATGAAAGCAACTTTGTTGAAGCATCATGGTGTAATTTTATGTTTTTGTGGACGTGACAGGAAACACATTTTGGGGAGGAGTAAATAATTCATTTCTTCACATAGAGATATTTTAGTGTCATGAATCGGCTGCTTGTCCAAGTGTCATGAATCGGCTGCTTGTCCAATTAACCAGTCCGTTCACACATATTTATATTTGGGTTTTAAGTAACGAAACCCAAACGGTAGTTCCTTTGTTTTATTATAAAAGGTTGTATATATAATTCCTGAGTGTATATCAACCGTAAGTCTCACTGTCTAGGAATGAATGAGAAAGGGACGGCGTTTATGTATGATAAACGTTAGGTCACGTCCTTACGATATGAGTTGAGGTGAGCTACTGAAGCTTAGGGGCATCGCAGTGCGTGCTTACAGAAATGCTGAGCTATGGGTCTCGCCCTCTTGGGTAAGTTGCCCGCTCACGTGTCCATCTCATGTCTTACTAATAGACAGTGGAAAGTTACAGGGTGGTGAATCTGAATATAATATCAGATGTATTGACCCATTTATATAATACATTCTGTTGATGAGACAGGGGCCTATTACAGTCATATGATCAGTTTTTCACCGTGTTTTACCTCATTCTTCACGCCCTGGGTGATTTATCATCCTAGATACAGAAAAACTAAAAAAAGGTCTTTTTATATTAGTGCATCGTTCTATCTCTCTGTGTAAACAGCAAACACAGAATTCCTGAAATTCACTAGACTCACTGGACAGAACTATTATTTCTATGATAATTTTCTTATATTACAATTCCGTCGTAAATTGATAATAAGGAAGTTATTGAATTAAAAAAAGAATAAAATCATAGCGCCTGTTGCCCCTAGGGTCTGGCCCTGTTAGGTAAGGTTAAATTTGGTTATATTGTATAAGTTAGTAGCACAGAGTACCGGGAACACTCAATCAATACAACTATTATTTCAACAATTTTTTTCTTAAATAACAGAATTTCTGTTGCATATTGTGTTCTGATGTTTTCTTGTTACTGTTCAGACAATTTTGAAATTTGCTTTTACCATAAATCACTTGTTTTGTCTCTCCCCCAACCCAGAACTCTGGATTCCCACACTTTCCCCCCATTATTGTTGGGGGCAAATCCAAAATGTGTGATTTCCGATAAAAATTAATGTCAGATTTGAACCAATCGCATCAAAACCCATCAGAAAAATGCATCTTCTTACCAGATTCTTTGGTTGCTGTAATCTGCAATTTTACCATTTTGTTTACTAATGTTTAGACAATTATAAGAATTTTCTTCTATGATAATTTTGTCGGAAATTAAGGTTGGGTTAGGTTAGATTAGGTTAGGTAGGTTCCTTTGGTTGGTTAGGTTAGGTAGGTTCCTTTGGTTGGTTAGGTTAGGTAGGTTTCTTTGGTTGGCTAGGTTAGGTTAGGTAGGTTTCTTAGGTTGGTTAGGTTAGGTAGGTTTCTTTGGTTGGTTAGGTTAGGGAGGTTTCTTTGGTTAGTTAGATTGGGTACGTTTCTTTGGTTGGTTAGGTTAGGTAGGTTTCTTTGGTTGGTTTTGTTAGGTAGGTTTCTTTGGTTGGTTAGGTTAGGTAGATTTCTTTGGTTGGTTAGGTAGGTTTCTTTGGCTGGTTAGGTAGGTTTCTTTGGTTGGTTAGGTTAGGTAGGTTTCTTTGGTTGGTTAGGTAGGTTTCTTTGGTTGGTTAGGTAGGTTTCTTTGGTTGGTTAAGTTGGATAGGTTTCTCTGGTTGGTTAGGTTAGGTTATGTAGGTTTCTTTGGTTGGTTAGGTTAGATTCGTTTCTTTGGTTGGTTAGATTAGGTAGGTTTCTTTGGTTGGTTGGTTAGGTTAGGTAGGTTTCTTTGGTTGGTTAGGTTAGGTAGCTTTCTTTAGTTGGTTAGGTAAGGTAAGTAGGTTTCTTTGGTTGGTTAGGTTAGGTAGGTTTCTTTGGTTGGTTAGGTTAGGTAGGTTTCTTTGGTTGGTTATGGAGGTTTCTTTGGTTGATTAGGGCAAGTATGTTTCTTTGGTTGGTTAGGCAGGTTTTTCTGGTTGGTTAGGTTAGGTTATGTAAGTTTCTTTGGTTGTTTAGGTTAGGTAGGTTTCTTTGGTTGGTTAGGTACGTTTCTTTGGTTGGATTGGTTAAGTATGTGTCTTTAGTTGGATAGGTTTGGTAGTTTTTTTTGGTTGGTTAGGTTAGGTTGGTTTCTTTGGTTGGTTAGGTTAGGTAGGTTTCTTTGGTTGATTAGGTTAGGTAGGTTTCTTTGGTTGGTTTGGTTAGGTAGGTTTCTTTGGTTTGTTAGGTTAGGTAGGTCTCTTTGGTTGGTTAG
>NW_024736290.1:0-14533 GCF_018991925.1 Homarus americanus
GCACTTGAGGCACTGGTCTCAGGCCCCCCGACTCTAAGGGGCCCCCAAATCCAAACATTCTCGAAGTTGAAGCGTATAAAACATGAACTTCGTTCAACGATGTCCTAGCAACGTCTCGATTTTCTGTCTCTTATGAACATTGAATGTGTTATTTTGCAGAAGCTTAATATTGATGAAATCATTGATAAATTTGGGTATATTTTGTTCTTGCTATATATATATATATATATATATATATATATATATATATATATATATATATATATATATATATATATATATATATATATATATATATATATATATATATATATATATATGTAATATCCAGAAATTTCAGAGTAATTTCAAATGCCCCGCCATGAGTGATACTGAGCGTTAAAGGTCATCTGAGGGGAGGGAGCGCTGCCTGCTCGTAGCGAGAGACTGCGGAACTAGGCCTATATGATATTAAATGTAATTTACCGAATTAATAATGATGCGATTCATGAAGTTAAGGGACTATTATTGAATTTGAAATTATTATAGATCGTTTAGCAGTCTGAATAATGTTACGGGTGTCCCAAGGAGTTATTAGTTAGGCGGTAAATATATCACGTAGGCCCAAGCTAGCGCCTTGGGGAGACACGACGCTGGCTAGCCCAGTCCCGGAGAGCAGTCACACAGACAAGACGTTCCGCGCGTCCCTCAGAAATAGTCACGTGGCCTAGTCACCTGTGCTGCGCTATTGCAGTATAACAAGTAAGTCTCATTCGATCTCAGACAGGGTTAGATAGGGCAGTGGTAAAGTTAACTAGAGCTAACAGTGAGTTCATTTCAGGGTTTCCGTCAGAACCCACTTGATTGGAGTTGACCGGAGTTGATTGGAGTTGACCGGAGTTGATTGGAGTTGACCGGAGTTGACTGCGAGAGATTGACTGCCGTTTGAGACTGCCGTTGATGATTGAGGGTGGCGATTGTCGCCATTGGACCGATCAGAGTAGGCCTGTCACTGTTTAGCGGGGTACCAAAGGATCTCTTGAGGGAATCTAGCCGTCTGGGTGCCCAGCGGACGTCGGCTCACAACACCACATGTCCAGAGCCGCTTAGTGAAACCCTCTTGCTAACGGGAAGCTAAAGCTCCTCTCAACTGCACAGGGTCTGATTGGCTCACTCTCTTCCTGCCCATGGACGCACTGGGAGTACACTGGGGCTATCTGAGTATATTAATGGTCACACACTGAGACCGTGAGTCTAGGATTCTAGGAGATACCTAGAGGAACATTTTATCTTCCTTATCACGGGTGTAGTTAACACCATTCCTCAGACTGATATTATCTTGACGTGTGTAGTTTAATATTTCTTAATTAATTTTGATAGTAGTGTTTTTTTGAATGTTTGTGCCATTAAGTGGAACCAGAGTGATACTGTGATTTGATTCTTTTAATGCCTCTAATTCTTCATAATTCTGATCTCAGGTATAACCTTGTTCCCCAGAGCAGTGGTTAGGTTAGGTTAGGAAGTGTACACCTGTTGGGGTGCTATAATTTTGTTGAGTGATATTATTTTGCTGAAAGCCCTTAAGGCCTATTCATTGTAGAGTAGTTAATTTCTTATTTTTTAATACCATTTCCTAAGTGACTGATATTATTTTGTGAAAGCCCTTAAGAGGCCTGTTTCATGTGTGCAAGCAACATTTATTAATACTTCAAATTTATTGTTGCCTGTGTTTCTAATAATTTCTATGTCATTTATAACTTTTATTCCCCAGAGTAGTGTTTTAAGTTTAAGTTAAGAGGTGCGCATATTGGTGTACCATTAGTTGATTGTGTTTGTAGTGTTGGAGGGAATATAAGTGTCTAAATTTTACAGTGTGTCTCATTCATCCCAGTCACAGACGCTATCCTTCCACGGGTCACGGACAGTTCATTTTGTGTAGTAGATTTAAGTGTTCTTGTGCTGGTTCAGGATTTTTCTCAAAGGGGCGCTTCCACTGCCTTTACCATCTATTAAATTTTAATAAACCCCAAGTCAAGTGAGAAATTAAAGTCCAGCAAATTCCGACCGGTTACAAATGGTAGCAGAGCGTAGTTTTTAATGTCGTGACTGATAGTACTGTGGTTGGGATAATGAACGCTATCATGTGTTGGTTAGCAATGGTAGGGATTGAACTCGCACTGATGCTCATCCTTGTGCCCGGACTGAGTTGGTTAGGCTTGACAATAGAGATGTGTATGAGGAGGAAGAGAGACGGCCGCGGGACCTTGGTACAGCTGAGAGAGGAGTTCGGAGACCTAAAGAGGGATTATCAAGCACAGGTAAACAGGTTCAGGTGGGAGTCTCAGGCACACATTCAACGGTTCAGGGAGGAAACAAGGGGTGAATGTCAGGCACACGTCCAGCAGTCAAGGAAGTGTGAGGTCCAAGTGGGAAATATAGGGGTACGTAAGTAGTTCAGAGAGGTTGATCGAGCCCTCCAGCTGAGAGACAAGACGAAGCCGACCGATTGCAGTTTAGGGTGCATGGTAATGAGAAAAGGCAGGTTGTAGGGGGTGAGTTGGAGGAGTTGTGAGTAGGGCAGAGGGGATTGGAGAGATGGTTAGATCAGAGATGTGCGTTGAGTAGTGGTTGCTGTCATGAGCGGGATTGAGTTGCTGTCATGAGCGGGATTGAGTTGCTGTCATGAGCGGGATTGAGAGTACGGTTGTAATGTCCAGGGCCTCACTAAGATGGACTGGTACATTGTCAGAGGGTTGGTCTGCCGGCATGAGGTTCGGAGACGTGGACTGAGTATTTTTTTGACACTGGTTCCTCTTAGTTCAAGGGCCAGGCAAAAGGAGAGCATGCTTGTTTTGGACTGTGTATTTTTTGACACTGGTTCTCTAGTTAAGGGCCAGGCAAAAGGGGAGCGTGATGTTCTGGTTGGTATTGAGTTGGGCTAGGAAGAGATGGAGTTGCTAGCTGCGAGTGGAATAGTACAGAGTTGAAGGTGGGTTTTAAGTTGTTCTCTCAGCACATGAGGGCAGTGCTGTCTTTTTTAGGGGGGTCGAGTGTTAGCGGGAGAGAAAAGGAGAGAAGAGAAGACGGGAATGCTGCATTTAGCAAAAGGGGTGAGGTGCAGTTCTTAGAACAAAATTTTAGGGGGGTCGTATGAATGTTTTCTCAGCACATGAGGACAGTGCTGTCTTTTTTTAGGGGGGTCGATTGTAATATCCAGAAATTTCAGAGTAATTTCAAATGCCCCGCCATGAGTGATACTGAGCGTTCAAGGTCATCTGAGGGGAGGGAGCGCTGCCTGCTCGTAGCGAGAGACTGCGGAACTAGGCCTATATGATATTAAATGTAATTTACCGAATTAATAATGATGCGATTCATGAAGTTAAGGGATTATTATTGAATTTGAAATTATTATAGATCGTTTAGCAGTCTGAATAATGTTACGGGTGTCCCAAGGAGTTATTAGTTAGGCGGAAAATATATCACGTAGGCCCAAGCTAGCGCCTTGGGGAGACGCGATGCTGGCTAGGCCAGTTCCGGAGAGCATTCACACAGACAAGACGTTCCGCGCGTCCATCAGAAATAGTCACGTGGCCTAGTCACCTGTGCTGCGCTATTGCAGTATAACAAGTAAGTCTCATTCGATCTCAGACAGGGTTAGATAGGGCAGTGATAAAGTAAACTAGAGCTAACAGTGAGTTCATTTCAGGGTTTCCGTCAGAACCCACTTGACTGGAGTTGATTGGAGTTGACTGGAGTTGATTGGAGTTGACCGGAATTGACTGGAGTTGACCGGAGTTGACTGCGAGAGATTGACTGCCGTTGATGATTGAGGGTGGCGATTGTCGCCATTGGACCGATCAGTGTAGGCCTGTCACTGTTTAGCGGGGTAGCAAAGGATCTCTTGAGTGAACGAGTGCTCCCGACAACTAACACGACACGGGACCAGCATCAGCAGTGGGTGATCAGTTCTTACCACTCCGGTGCACAACCCCACATGTCCCGAGCAGCTAGTGAAACCCTCTTGCTAACGGGAAGCTAAAGTTTCTCTCAGCTGCACAAGGTCTGATTGGCTCACTCTCTTCCTGCCCATGGACGCACTGGGAGTACACTGAG
This sequence comes from Homarus americanus, assembly GCF_018991925.1. Classification (NCBI taxonomy): domain Eukaryota; kingdom Metazoa; phylum Arthropoda; class Malacostraca; order Decapoda; family Nephropidae; genus Homarus; species Homarus americanus. Next base: position 4,093 of record NW_024736290.1, read on the forward strand.
GCTATCTGAGTATATTAATGGTCACACACTGAGACCGTGAGTCTAGGACCCTAGGAGATACCTAGAGGAACATTTTATCTTCCTTATCACGGGTGTAGTTAACACCATTCCTCAGACTGATATTATCTTGACGTGTGTAGTTTAATATTTCTTAATTAATTTTGATAGTAGTGTTTTTTTGAATGTTTGTGCCATTAAGTGGAACCAGAGTGATACTGTGATTTGATTCTTTTAATGCCTCTAATTCTTCATAATTCTGATCTCAGGTATAACCTTGTTCCCCAGAGCAGTGGTTAGGTTAGGTTAGGAAGTGTACACCTGTTGGGGTGCTATAATTTTGTTGAGTGATATTATTTTGCTGAAAGCCCTTAAGGCCTATTCATTGTAGAGTAATTAATTTCTTATATTTTATTACCATTCCTCAGTGACTGATATTATTTTGTTGAAAACCTTAAGGCCTGTTCATGTGGGCGAGCAACATTTCTTGATACTTCAAATTTATTGTTGCCTGTGTTTCTAATAATTTCTATGTCATTTATAACTTTTATTCCCCAGAGTAGTGGTTTAAGTTTAAGTTAAGAGGTGCGCATATTGGTGTACCATTATTTGATTGTGTTTGTAGTGTTGGAGGGAATATAAGTGTCTAAATTTTACAGTGTGTCTCATTCATCCCAGTCACAGACGCTATCCTTCCACGGGTCACGGACAGTTCATTTTGTGTAGTAGATTTAAGTGTTCTTGTGCTGGTTCGGGATTTTTCTAAAAGGGGCGCTTCCACTGCCATTACCATCTATTAATTTTTAATAAACCCCAAGTCAAGTGAGAAATTAAAGTCCAGCAAATTCCGACCGGTATATATATATATATATATATATATATATATATATATATATATATATATATATATATATATATATATATATATATATATATATATATATATATATATGCCATTTGTTTGTCACAGACCCTGGCAAAAGTTTCCATTTGGGGTAGAAACATTGCCTGTAAAATATTTTTTAAATATCTTAATAATTAAAGGTTGCTCAAGTCAAATGAAATTTAACAATATTATGCCTATGCTTAATGTTCATAACACATCATTTCCTAGCCCCCAAGCCTGGGCCCCCCCCCCCATTTAGTCTAAGTGGGTATTAACTGCTCAAGGCAGGGGTCGCATGAGGACCAGTCTCACTCTTTGTCGCCCAGTAAGGTCTGCTTGAGGGCATTAGGGAATGATTTCCTGTGGTCATCAACTGCCTGCAATAGATACTGCAGTTGCTGTTCGTCCTTGGTGATGCGGCCTGAGAAATCTTGGACTAAGGCTACTCATCTTTCTGCATGATCATTGATCACAGATAAAGCTTGTACACTGGCTTTTGCATTTTGGAAGCCAGGATCATCTTTCCACTGTTCTACTGGGAGGGCCAGGAAATCTGTATTCAAGTTGAGCTTTTTGAAAAATGACTTTGTGTTCTTTGTCGTGAAATCATATAGGTTCTTCACTTGGAGTGTGTCTGGATTGATTGTAACCCGTTTGACATGCTTTTCTTCTCCAATAACGATGTTCATAGCTTCCAACATGCGGTCCTTCACTGCTGGGAGAACATCGTCATCAAAGAAGGCCAATGCAACCAACTCTTCTGACAAGTACCAGAGGTGTCTCATCATTTTGTGGAAAGTTGCCTTTGATATGGCATCGCTGATGGTACTGTAGTCTTGTAGAGCTTTAAGCAACATCAGATCTCCTTTTGGTGCCTTTGCAGCAAGTGGAGCAGTTGTCCAAGCCTTCACATATATTCGGGCAAAGAAAATGCACAAATCACTTAGTCCTCTGTTCTCCTTTGGAGTAAGCTTAAACTGAGAACGGAATAACCACACTTTGAAGGAATAAATGGTCTTTGCCATCCATCGTGCTTGGTGCATTGCACCAGGAGCAGAAAATCGTACTCCCAGAGAAGGTGATGTGCCAAGGAAGATGGAGGCCAGCTCTAGCAGCAGGCAAAATATAGCAAATCACGACCCAGAAACTGCTCAATTTTGACACACGCACCCTTGTGGTGACCAATATTTGAGCTTGTTGTTTCAAAACACATGCCATGCACGATGACTGCAATGTGCCATTGCTGCAAAGCCTTCACAACAGCTTTTGCTTGCTCATCACCGAGACCAGAGGGAAGTTTTGGAACAGCAAGAAGTTGGGAGGTGCCATTGCCTGAGACAAAAACTGGGAGTCTGTCAACATGGCCCCCATGCCCCGTCAAATCAGGCATCAATTTACCATCCCAGTGAACAATTAAAACTGACTCTGGTTTGAAGTTTGAAAGGATTTCAGCTGCCCTGCTACTGCGATGATGCTGACGTTTCCTCCTGATGCTTGATCGATTCAGAATCAATTCACTGACATCATGGCCCAGACTCCGAGCAGTTTGGGTGCGAATACAAGAATTCATTCGGAATGTGTTCATCATTATCTATCATTATCTATCATTATTATTTTATTCTATTTTATTAAACTTTCTATTAGCCCTTTCACTGGTGGTGTTTTTTCTCAGCTGAATAAAATCGTCTGGCGGTACCTTTAATAAAATACACTCTCCTCGGCATTCCAGACGTCACCACATCATTACTGACAGATTCTGAGAAAAAAAGGTCTTCGCCAAATGCGCCTCTTTACAGTGATCATCTACCTCAAGGTTTTGTTTACTGACCCACTAACAGTTCTGTCTGATCTAGGACCTTTACAACTATGACCAATACAATGACCAAATCGCGAAGGCTGTCTTTCTAAAGCTGCTGGACATAGTAAATCTCCAAGCAATAATGGGTCTTGCTTCTTTCATTCTAATGCAACAGCAGCAGCAAAACGCAAAATGGTCAATGCATTAATGGATGAGGAAAGAAAGACCGATTACGAGGTATTCCAACCAAAACGCATCACTATTAGTGCAAGGAAAGCTTTAGGGTACAGTTTGGAGGACTTCGTAACTGGTAACGCCAGGTACTTTTCAAGAAACGGGAAATTCTGTCACCTTTTTCAATTTCATTTCAGAATCTTGGCCACAGGAAGATGACTTTAAGGGAAGGCACCCAAATCATTGAGAAGTTCTAGGTCACCAATGATCATGCTGAGCGCAGTGTAGTGCTTGTTCAAGAATTTAATCAGGGGATCACTCATGATGAAGCCCAATTTCAGTTCCTACCCTATTTTGTAGCAAACCAACGTTGTCAAATATAGTGACAGTAGCAAATCGACGTTTCATCATCATCATGCCTCAGTCTTCAACATTGTAGACTCAAAACAACAAATGTCTCCACTGTCTCACATATAACACAAGTTTTACTATTTTCAAAAACCCATTTTCATGTACTGACTTTATATGTTCTACAACAATAGATAATTAACACTGAAACATACAAAATAAAGTTACTGAATTGAAATTACTCTATTTTTTGTCACCGTAAAATTTTTCATTATTACATGATAATAATTTCGAGTTATACTGATAAACTTTCTCGGCGACCTTTAAATTTAGACTGATTAAAAAATATATATATTATGCTTTGAAGAAATAAATGACTAAAGGTGTGACAAGGTATTTCACCATTCACCGGAAGTCGTGGCCGCTTGAGTTGCCAGGTAGCCATTTTATGTTATGCCCATTTGTTGTTGTTTGTGTATAAATTGTTATACCATGTATTTTAGCTCATATTAATTACTTATTTCACTGCTATTAATATTTTGACCATGTAAATAAGGTTGGTCCTTCCTTTCCTGCGAAAAGTTAGGTGGAGAGCCACTGGTGTGTATAATGACCGCCCAATTAGGCAAGAAGTGCATTTATATCATACCTTGTACATTTTATTTGTAAATATGTAAATTGGTAGATTTACCTAGATGTTTCTGTTAGTCCTTTTCGCCCAGGATTATATTCCTCAGCCATGACTGAGTATTTGGGAACACCTAAAGAAAATTTCATGAAGTCTACCTTACTTAAAGCTAGCCATAGTAGTACACAAGTGATCGCGGGCACGTTCGTGTCCTTGTGAGAGTTTGAACGCTCGTGAGAGCGTACAGCCAATGAGGGTGCGCCAAGTCCGTAGACTTGCATGGTTAATTAGGGTGCGCCAAGTCCGTAGACTTGCATCGTTTTCCATCGTAAATAAAATTGTTAATTAATGCCTTCCTAAAGAAACCATCGACATGGGAACAGGTTTGTTCCGCTCTACGAATTTTTTTGCGATTTTTCCACCAAGTTTGGTGAAAAACGATTGTGCCGTTTTTGCTGGCCAGAACAGACACACAGACAGACACACGCCTAGTCCTATAGTATATTAGATCACTGAGGTCCGGCTGTGTCTTTTGGGGTAAGCTTTGGCGAGACCCAGGGTTGTGATCATATATATATATATATATATATATATATATATATATATATATATATATATATATATATATATATATATATATTATATATATATATATATATATATATATATATATATATATATATATATATATATATATATATATATATATATATATATATCGATAAAATCACACGGGAAAATGGAAACAACGGAGTACCTTAGCTTTCCTCTTTATTCAAGACATCTTCAGAGGCAACTGGGTTACATGGACAGAGAGAGGCTTAAATATACAGGGTGACCTAAAAATATAAGGTCAGGTCATAATGATGACATCCACTAATCCGCACACCAACACACACGTAGAGGAGCTTAAGAGAAGGGTGGTGACGTGACTAGACAGGTCAGGTCAGAAAAAAGGGACCCACAAAATAACTGTCATACATCAAGATCAAAGGTTTTCAAAGCATTTTTAACCTTGGGCCACTGACAAATAAATTTATGTAACATATTATCAGTTTTAAACTGACCATCACTAAGGTTTATTGATTTTAATTCCTTAATCAAACTAGCTTCAACCAGAAGTCTTTCTGTGACACAAGATGATTTGAATACTTCTAAGCTTTTTTCCCAAGCAATGGGTGATTATTATTCCTAACATGAACGAACAAGGCACTGCTTTCAGATGCAGTTCTGATATTATACTTATGTTGTTTGATTCTGAGCTGCAGTGTTTTTCCTGTCTGACCTACATAATTACAATTACATTGGCTACATGGAATACAATAAACACTTCCATTTACATTCAAACTTGGGCTATTCCTTATTAACATATTGGTAATGGCTGAGTCATACTTGAAAACAACATTAATATTTAGAAGCTTGAGGGACCGAACTAAAGGGACAAATTCATCACGATAGGGCAGAGTCAAAATATTCTTAAGTGTAGGAACTTGTCTGGTTACAGAGGAATGAAAGGATTTTTAGCCCTTTTAAAGCAACGATCAACAAACACAGAAGGGTACCCAAGTTTCTGTGCAATAGAACGAATGTGTTTAAATTCGTCGTCAATAAATTCAGAGTCACAAATACGCAGACATCTTAGGAACATAGCAGAAAAAACTGACATTTTGGTAGACTCAAGGTGATTGGATAAAAAGTGAATGAAACTGTCTACCTGTGTGGGCTTTCTATATACCTTAAATTTATAGTTTAGGCCATTTCTCATGATAAGCATATCAAGAAATGGAAGGGATTCACTTATTTCTCTTTCAATTTTGAATGTGATACTAGGGACAATATTATTAAGCTTGTCTAAAAATTCCAAAGGGTCACTGTTTTTAGGCCAAAGACAAAGAACATCATCTACATATCTATACCAAGGAGGAATACAGTCCACTACATTGGGGAGTAATCTAGACTCAAAGAACTCCATATAAATACAGGCTAGAGGAGCAGAAAGACAATTACCCATGCTCATGCCAAATACTTGCTTGTAGAACTTCCCATTTGCACTAAACACATTGTCAGTTACGCATAACTCTATCAATTTCAGGAAAGTATCATGTTCAATAGTTAAATCTAGCAGTTGTAATTTATCTTTAAGAAATGAAAGTAAATCTTTCACAGGTACTCTAGTGAACAGTGAATTTACATCAAAACTTATTAATTCGCAAGGTTCGTTGTGTTTCTTGAGTTTATCAATTAAATCACTGCTATTGCGTATATGTGAATTAGATATTTGGCCTGTAAGAGAGGATATCATCTTTACCAGCCACTTGGATAATTTGTAAGTAACAGAACCCACAGAACTCACGATAGGACGTAAAGGATTATTAAGCTTGTGTGTTTTGATCAATCCATACATATAAGGTAAAGTGGGATTGATTTGAGAGAGCTGTTTAGTGAGATCGGGGTTCTTTTTCAATAACATCTTCATTTTGGAATTAGATAACTTATTAATATTTTCCAGGGGATCTTTCGTAAGCTCACAATACGTGCTTTCATCACTAAGTAATGAATTCATCTTATCATTGTAGTCACTTTTATCCAAGATAACAATAGCATTAGACGTATCAGCCTTGGTAATATGGATATTCTTATTTCTTTTCAAGTTTATCAAGGCTGTTTCAAATCTTTTTGGAATGTTTGAAGCAAATTTCTTATTTAAAACACTATGTATACAACCTTTAGCTATGGAAATATCTTCATTTGTAACATCAGACGACTTCTTCTTTTCCAGGTTGATTAAACCTTTAGCAATAGTAAGCGGATTAACGCACCGTTGAGTGATGGAAAACTTCCTACCAAAACCATTATTTGATTGTGTTTGTAGTGTTGGAGGGAATATAAGTGTCTAAATTTTACAGTGTGTCTCATTCATCCCAGTCACAGACGCTATCCTTCCACGGGTCACGGACAATTCATTTTGTTTAGTAGATTTAAGTGTTCTTGTGCCGGTTCGGGATTTTTCTCAAAGGGGCGCTTCCACTGCCATTACCATCTTATAATCTTTAATAAACCCCAAGTCCAGTAAATTCCGACCGGTTACGTATATATATATATATATATATATATATATATATATATATATATATATATATATATATATATATATATATATATATATATATATATATATATATATATATATATATATATATATATATGATGAAAAAACACGAAGTTACCAAACTTTTTCGTGTAATTCACATCCTCAGGGATGAGTACAGTCTGCACTCATCCCTGAAGATGTGTATTACATGAAAGCACTTGGGAGCTTCGTGTATTCTATTTTCCTATATTACTTAAAAATAAGACGAATGAGCAGGCTTTGTGTGAAATAAAACAAGGCCACCAGCTGTGTGTGTTCTTGTGTTTTTTTCTTCTTTTAACTGAGAGAGGTTTGGGTCCTCCAACTCTTTAAGTTTGCTCCAAACTCTCTGAGCTTGGCTGTGTGTACGTGTGTTCAGTGGTTCGATATTGTATATTTCGTGAAGTTCTTGTATTTTAGTGGTGTATGGTGCGAGTTGCTTTGATGCTCTATGGATAGCTTTGTTTTGTACTGATTGAAATTTAAGTTAACTGGCTCTGCTGATTGTGCTGAGTGGTATTGGTAGAGGAAACTGCAGCAGGCCTATTGGTTCATACTGGGCAGTCCCATTTACACCCGGCCCCTATTGCTCATATATCCATCCAACCTATGTTTGAAGTTATCCAGTAGGGGGCAGGGAAAAAACACTTTTATTTGAGTTGCAGGCTGCACTTTTCAGGCATCGTTTGTATGGCTGTAACAAACACCTGTGCAAAATTAATTTCATGCCATTTCATGCATACTTAACCTGCCGCATCGCGAACGACTTTTTGTCAACTTTTAGTGTATACCAAAAATTAGGTGTCATTTAATGTTTTCCAGGATAATGATAAATTTTACATGGGTGACATCGATTTAATTCACATGTTATTTTACAGGTACACCGTATAGAAAATCATTACAAGTTCATATTGAAATTCTTTTTTGTGCGGAACCTTGGCATCATTTTCCTAGACAATAATCTTTGCCTAATATATCCATCTCTCGATTCGTATCCCGTCACTTCAGTGCAAGCTTCAGTCATCACTTTTATGCCTCTCTCGACCGCCTGAGTGCTGTTTGGTCACTTGGGCACCACTAATGGTGTCTCAAGAATGTCATTAACCTGTAGATTTGACAGAGAAGCAATGTAAGGAGGCTCAGTCTTGAGTTCATTCCTCCAGTTAATCATGGAATGATAGTTTTTTGCTTGCCACTTTAGTTTCGGAGTCACCACCTTTCTCATGTTGACTACAGGAGGCACATCCTCATTCCTATCTCCATCTTTACCCTCCTCATCAGTATAGTTTAACAAATTCTCGTCAACAGCAGCATCAGAATCTTCCTCCTCCTCTTCAGATCTGCCAGTGCATTCTTCCTTTTGCTGATTCTCCTCTCTAATTTTTCTTATCATTGAGACAGCTTTTTCTCTAACAGTCATGTCCTCATCTGCACACACATACCAAGAAGAAGTTGATCTGTGTGGGCGAAGTATGCATTTCTCTGGACAGCCTTCTTCACTATCGTCTCCTCCTCACTATTCAGGTGTTTCATATATAGCAGGGACTGGAATACGTTCCTTGAGCCGTGTGTTACGTATGGGTGTATCTTGATGTAAAACCACATTGGAGCACTGAACTTTATTATTGTAATGACAATTCTTTTCAACTCATGGCTGGGTCTTGATGTTGCTACATACAGCCTGAGGATTCTACTCCATAAGGTGTTCCACCTTGACACACAGGGAGGACCTGGCTCAATAGCAGCCAAGTCATTTTCAACAACACCTGTGATAACTCCTTTACAAATCCTATACAGGTATTTCTGATCCCAGGACAGATCTTTCTCCACTTCATCATTAAACACAGGGAAATCAGGGAAACTGACTGGCTGGAAGGCGACAACTGGAAGCTCAGACAAAGACTCCTTGATCTGCTTTCCAATGGGACCACGCCAATGCTCAGGACCACTTGGTTTACCATCATAGTGATAAAAAACTGCGCGGAAAGGCAGCCCATTTCCGTGAAGCTGACATATGAAATAATGGAGCGGGTGACCAAGTAACATTTCAAGATGATGAATGACTCCATTTTCTGATCCTACATTTACATTGGTTCCATCACAACCAACACACACAATGGGCTGCTGGGTTAGATTTTTCTCCACCAGAAACTCGTGAATAGTTTTGGCAATCTGCTTTCCGTGTCCAGTCTTGGGAGTCACATGTGTGAGATATTCATTGCCAGGCTCAATCATGATGACATAATGATCTTTCACCATCATCCTCGAACTCCATTTCTCGGTCTTCTCATTCTTTATCATCACACGAGTGGCGGTCTTCTTACCATCAAAATAGAGTGACGTCAAATTATCTAAACTAGCCATCTCAATTTCTTGCCTCTTAAATCGGTATTTTTGTCTCGCATCCCGCAGCGTATGTGGTCCAATAACCTGACTCTTGTCATCCTTTGTGATAATGCCATAGTCAGTTAAGGTGGCAGTAGCAATGGCAGCTCCAGCATAATCACTAATCAAGTATCGGTCACAAGCGGCAGCCAGTGTAGGGAGTCTTGTCCGGTTCTGTGAACTGGTGTCTGTCAGACCCCTTGGATCAGGGACAAAATCAGCATCAGTATTGACGAGAGGAATATCTCTTGAATCATCTGAATTATCCTCAACATAAGGAATATCTCCAGCTACCAGATATCTATGTTTGGCTAGTACTGTAGGTAAATTTAAAACTTTCAGTAGAAAATGCGGCAGACTAAACCTCGACATATCAGCTTCAAATTTGGCATGGAGTCTTAGATATGTATAAGGAACAATGCCTGAAGAGTGCAGCTTTGAGCAAAATTTCACTGCCCCCTAGTGTACTTCATATGTCCACACCTTCCCAGGACATTGACGGGGAACCTTAAAAAGAGGGCATGCTATTATGCTATCGTCTGATGCCCAAGTCGGTTTTCAGCTATCTCGGGTCAAGGTTGCTTCAGGTCAAGGCTTCTTTGGGTCAAGGCTTCTTCGGGATAAAGCTTCTTTGACCAAGGCTTCTTGGGGTCAAGGTTTCCCCGGATCAAGACTTCTTCGAACCAAGACTTCTTCTGGTCAAGGCTTCTTCAGAACTATATGTAATTTCGAGACGTGTACTGTAAATCACCTCATATAATAAATTCCAGGTGTCAACGACTGCACCACACAGAGTAACTATATATGTTTATTTGGGCTTGTTAATCGCCACCAGCAGGTAGAAGCGAATGGTCAGAGTAGTGAGTCTGAGTGAGATAATGTCAGTCAGTGTCAGAAAGTGTCAGTGTAGTGTCTGTGTCTGTTGGTTTTTTGTTTGTTTATTCTAAATTTATTCATCAATCCATTTATATTTGGTCATACTGCATGATACTGTACCATCACTACACCACTCCACTCGTATCTGGCCACACTGCATGATACTGTACCATCACTACACCACTCCACTCATATCTGGCCACACTGCATGATATTGTA
>NW_024736291.1:0-18668 GCF_018991925.1 Homarus americanus
CTGCTGACAACCACACCACCTGATAGATGAGTGATGACTAAATGGATGAACAAGAAATGGATGAATAAGAAATGATGAAAAGATGAATGATGATGAGGTATAGAGATGTACTAAATGAGAGAGAAGAGTAGTGTGTGGAGGCGGCAGTGCTGAATACATTTCAGCTGGGTCAGTCTGTCTGTCTGTGCCAATCACTTAACACTGGTTGGCGTAGGGGACGAGCTGTCTTGATTTCGGGCGATTTGATTGGCTGGTGACTTAGTGGGCGGATGTTTTTTTTGTAGAGGGGGAGGATGCTTAGGGTGGAATCCGATGGATAATACGAGTGATAATATCTTTAGGATAATGTGGATAGTTGCAGCGTCAAGTCCTTCATGATGTGGATAGGATGGTTACGTTAGTTTGTTGAGATATTTTTTTTAGGTTTTCCTCAGAATGGATAACTATATTGTGGATTTTTATGTGGATAGGATGGTTGATAGATTACCCCGTGTGGATAGTATTGATTTTTCTTGGAGTGGATAGCGTTTTTGCATTATTTATTTTATTTTTTTTATTTTTATGAACGGTTTTAGAAATTATTATTATTAGTATTATTATTATTTTAACAGAGACATTCTCCGTGTAAGCAATGTGGAGGGGGGTGACAGTGTATGGGGGGCAAGCGTCCCTCACCTGCCTCCTCTCCTCTCGTGATAACATCTGTTCCTGCTTCTTTGGGGGGGGTGGGGTGGGTGGGGTGGGGTGGGGTGGGGTGAGGTGGGTGGGCCTCCTCTAATGTTTCCCTAAATCATAGTTTATATTTTCACTTGTTGAAACTTTTCTATGTTGATATAAAACAATTTACTATTTTTAAACTCAGTTAATTGTTAAATACCACAAGTGTGTGGCGGACGCCTGTGTGTGTGTGTGTGTGTACGAGTATTGTAAAACTTGTCCCCAAAGACCTCCTGTACTTAACTGTACTTATGTGTGTTAAGTATTTACGTGTATAATACTTATATAAAATTTAGGCATTACCGTGACACACTATTACTAATAAGGCTCCGTAATGTTAGGGGTGGCGCGCGGCAGGGGTGGCACAGCCCAGGTGGCGCGCGGCAGGGTGCACGCGGTCCAGGGGTGGCACGCGGCCAGGGTGGCACGCGCGGGTGGCGCCGGCCAGGGGTGGCACGTGGCCCAGGGTGGCGCGGCCAGTGCCGGCCCAGGGTGGCCGCGGCCCAGGGGCACGCAGATGCACGCCCAGGGGTGGCACGCGGCCCAGGGGTGGCACGCGGCCCAGGGTGCACGCGGCGGCGCGCCCCAGGGTGGCGCGCGCCCAGGGGCCGGTGGCGCCGCCCAGGGTGGGCGCGCGGCCAGAAGGCAAGCGCGCGGCCCAGGGGTGGCGCTCTCCCAGGAAGGCGCGCGGCCCGGGATGGCCGCAGCCTGGGTCCGCCGCCGCCAACACTAAAAAATAACTGAAATGAGAAATGTTTATATCCAACTTTTGTGTCGTGATTTATAACCGTGATCATTTTACTTTTCCAGATTGTTGCTTGCGAGATTAAGGCCTCATGCAGCTGTAGGGGAAGAGAGGAAGAAAGGAGATGAGGAGGACGAGAGAGGAAAGAGGCATGGAGAGTTATGGTGAGAGGTGAGTGTTGTGCATGGTGGTGGTGGTGACCAAAGGAGCTGCAGAAGCTACAGGGAAGGCTATCACGCTGCTGCTGTTGGGGGGCGGCGCATGCACCTGCCACGCCGCCTCTGTAGCCTTCTGGGGGCGTCTTTGTGCTCTTCTTCTGCTTCTTCTGCGTGGCCGACTACTACAGCTACCACTACTACCCGCACTGCCATCATCAGCCAGAGTACCAGACACCGCATTTGCTGGATGATACCCACGCCGGGTTCCTCCCTCACAAACGTCCTGCTCAATGACACCCCAACTCTCCTAACTGGGGCGTTGCCGTCCATGGGGAAACGAGAGAAGATTCCCCAAAAGAAGAAGAGAAGACAGTGCAAAGAAATACTGAAGTGCAACAAGCTGCCCACGGATCCGGAGCCGCCACTTGAGATGTTCGAGGAGCTGGGAGAAGCAGGATAAAACTTGACCCTGAGAGTGAGTCGATGGAGGCGCCACTGTGGAGTCAGTTTACCGACCGTGGTTATACCTTCGTGGGTAAGTTGACCGTCTCCTGTGCAATGCTCTTATAGGCAAGTGTATACCGCTTGTGGGTAGATTGGTCCATGCATATTATGATGGCGAGGTGGAGTGAGGAGGTAAAGTTGAGAGTTGTATGAATACCAGTGGGTTTACAGGGGCTCGTCATGTAAACATTCCAGAATCATTACATTGAAATTTGTTTAATATTGTTATATATTGATGTCATAGTATGTTTACTATTGGAGTTTCCTTCTCTCCGAATGTAAACAAACACAGCGCTGCCATACTGCACGAAACATGACGAGCCCTGTAAACGTACTAGTGAAGGGACTGTACCTGTTACACTCATCTCTCCCCAACGCAAGTGACTGAAAATATCCCCACATTGATGTACCTTAAGTTAACACACGGTATTCATCATACACCGATCACTGTTCATTATCACGCGATCAGTGGCGGGTATAATGTGCATAATGTCAGCTTTAGAACCAGACTAGCCTTCCTGTCCAGTGTTTACCCCGAGTGATACACAAACAGACAGGCTGGAGGAGAACAGAGTGAGTGGACGACCACACACACACACACACACACACACACACACACACACACACACACACACACAGATAGAGAGGTGTGTGTGTCTGTGAAGGTTTATTATAGATATAAATAAGCTGTAAGTTTATTTACCTGAGATACAAAACACATTCCTTGCCTCACCAACCCACTCAAGGCATAACACCTCATCGTCCACTACCTAAACCTAACGTAACCCACCACAAGTTACTGTTCACCCACTACTGACCCACCCCAGTTTATGCTAAATGGTGAGAAGAATGTATTGTAAACAGACAGACAGACAGATAGACAGACAGAGCAGTAAACAAGAACAGTTACCATATAGTGAAACCTTTATATAACGGACTTCCATATCTGACCAAACAGAGTCATATGTGATTCCAGACTAAATATTCTCTGTAATTTTGATGAAATGTGGTTCAAATTTTAATAGTGTTTGTCTAAGTTCCTTTGTGTGAGTGTTAGTGACCTTGTGTGAGCGTAAGGACCTTGTGTGAGTGTTAGGACCTTGTGTGAGTGACCTTGAGTGACCTGTGTGAAGTGACCTTGTGAGTGTTAGTGACCTTGTGTGAGTGTTAGTGACCTTGTGTGAGTAGTGACCTGTGACCGGTATTGTACTTGTTCTTGACATAAATCTCCGGTAACAGTACAGTAGGTTGACCGGTTGACCCAGACACTGAAAACATTTTGATCTCTGGTTGTTTCAATGATATAATGGCTGACACTGACTGATATGGCTGACACTGACTGATATATGGCTGACACTGACTGATATATGGCTGACACTGACTGATATGGCTGACACGACTGATATATGGCTGACACTGACTGATATATGGCTGACACTGACGATATATGGCTGACGACTGATATATGGCTGACACTGACTGATGTATGACTGACACTGACTGATATGGCTGACACTGACGATGTATGGCTGACACTGACTGATATATGGCTGACACTGACTGATATATGGCTGACACTGACTGATGTATGACTGACACTGACTGATATATGGCTGACACTGACTGATATATGGCTGACACTGACTGATATGGCTGACACTGACTGATATATGGCTGACACTGACTGATGTATGACTGACACTGACGATATATGGCTGACACTGACTGATGTATGGCTGACATTGATATAATGGCGACAAGAAGGACATGGTTGATAGGAGTCAACAAACCCACTCTTGAAGGATATTTACTTACTGTTAATTAAAGAAAGCTAACTACTGTACGGTAGTTCTTACTGGACTGAACGGAGGACTACTGGACTGTACGGAGGACTACTGGACTGAACGGAAGACTACTGGACTGAACAGAAGACTACTGGACTGAACGGAGGACTACTGGACTGAACAGAAGACTACTGGACTGAACGGAGGACTACTGGACTGAACAGAAGACTACTGGACTGAACGGAGGACTACTGGACTGAACAGAAGACTACTGGACTGAACAGAAGACTACTGGACTGAACGGAGGACTACTGGACTGAACAGAAGACTACTGGACTGAACAGAAGACTACTGGACTGAACGGAAGACTACTGGACTGAACAGAAGACTACTGGACTGAACGGAGGACTACTGGACTGAACAGAAGACTACTGGACTGAACGGAGGACTACTGGACTGAACGGAGGACTACTGGACTGAACAGAAGACTGGACTGAACGAAGACTACTGGACTGAACGGAGGACTACTGGACTGAACAGAAGACTACTGGACTGAACAGAAGACTACTGGACTGAACGGAAGACTACTGGACTGAACAGAAGACTACTGGACTGAACGGAGGACTACTGGACTGAACGAAGACTACTGGACTGAACGGAGGACTACTGGACTGAACGGAGGACTACTGGACTGAACAGAAGACTACTGGACTGAACAGAGACTACTGGACTGAACGGAGGACTACTGGACTGAACAGAAGACTACTGGCTGAACAGAAGACTACTGGACTGAACGGAGGACTACTGGACTGAACAGAGGCTGGACTGAACGGAGGACTACTGGACTGAACAGAAGACTACTGGACTGAACGGAGGACTACTGGACTGAACGGAGGACTACTGGACTGAACAGAAGACTACTGGACTGAACAGAAGACTACTGGACTGAACGGAAGACTGGACTGAACAGAAGACTACTGGACTGAACGGAGACTACTGGACTGAACGGAAGACTACTGGACTCAACGGAAGACTACTGAACGGAGGACTACTGGACTGAACGGAGGACTACTGGACTGAACGGAAGACTACTAAACTGAACGGAGGACTACTGGACTGAACGGAAGACTGGACTGAACGGAGGACTACTGGACTGAACGGAAGACTACTAAACTGAACGGAGGACTACTGGACTGAACGGAGGACTACTGGACTGAACGGAAGACTACTGGACTGAACGGAAGACTACTGGACTGAACGGAAGACTACTGGACTGAACGGAAGACTACTAAAGAACGGAGGACTACTGGACTGAACGGAGGACTACTGGACTGAACGGAAGACTACTAAACTGAACGGAGGACTACTGGACTGAACGGAGGACTACTGGACTGCAGAAGACTACTAAACTGAACGGAGGACTACTGGACTGAACGGAAGACTACTAAACTGAACGGAGGACTACTGGACTGAACGGAGGACTACTGGACTGAACAGAAGACTACTAAACTGAACGGAGGACTACTGGACTGAACGGAAGACTACTAAACTGAACGGAGGACTACTGGACTGAACGGAGGACTACTGGACTGAACAGAAGACTACTAAACTGAACGGAGGACTACTGGACTGAACAGAAGACTACTGGACTGAACAGAAGACTACTGGACTGAACGGAAGACTACTAAACTGAACGGAGGACTACTGGACTGAACGGAAGACTACTAAACTGAACGGAAGACTACTAAACTGAACGGAGGACTACTGGACTGAACAGAAGACTACTAAACGAACGGAGGACTACTGGACTGAACAGAAGACTACTAAACTGAACGGAGGACTACTGGACTGAACGAAGGACTACTGGACTGAACGGAGGACTACCGGACTGAACAAAAGACTACTAAACTGAACAGGACTACTAAACTGAACGGAGGACTACTGGACTGAACGGAAGACTACTAAACTGAACAGAAGACTACTAAACTGAACGGAGGACTACTGGACTGAACCGAAGACTACTAAACTGAACAGAAGACTACTAAACTGAACGGAGGACTACTAAACTGAACGGAGGACTACTGGACTGAACGGAAGACTACTAAACTGAACAGAAGACTACTAAACTGAACGAAGGACTACTGGACTGAACGGAGGACTACTGGACTGAACAGAAGACTACTAAACTGAACGGAGGACTACTGGACTGAACGGAGGACTACTGGACTGAACAGAAGACTACTAAACTGAACGGAGGACTACTAAACTGAACGGAGGACTACTGGACTGAACGGAAGACTACTAAACTGAACAGAAGACTACTAAACTGAACGGAGGACTACTGGACTGAACGAAGGCCTACTAAACTGAACGGAGGACTAAACTGAGCCAAACACAGTGATGTATAGCCATAGACAAGTGACCTGGACCTGGGGCCATGACATGATGTATGGGCTCTCAGCGCCCTGGCCTGCCCTCTTATCTCTGGCTCACTACTGGTAACTCGTCGCGGCTCAGGGATAGATAGATAGATAGATAGATAGATAGATAGATAGATAGATAGATGTGATTAGCATCGACCTACAGTGTAACATCGTCGTCAATTGATGTTTTCGTGAGTTACTGTGTTCACAAAATTCCTATACATACATACATACATATATACATAGACACGCACACAGACACATACACAGACAGACACAGACAGACAAAGACAGACATACTGACAGACAGACAGACAGACAGACAAACACACGGACGGACAAGGGACAATAATATGAAAGAAATGGCCACCGCCACTGTGACCCGATATTACCATAACACAGAGAGAGGACAAGGAGAGAGAGAGGATGAAATGCTATACAGTTTTGATGTAACTAAAATGAATACATACCTTTACTGTGTGTGTGTATAATAATAATAATAATAATAATAATAATAATAATAATAATACTAATAATAATAATAATAATAATAATAATAATAATAATAATAATAATAATAATAATAATAATTATGATCATAATAATTATGATCATAATAATTATAATAATAATAATTATCGGTTTATTTTAAGAGTATGGCAGCCGGAACCCGAAAATATGCAGTTACATAATTGGTGAATGGGTCCCTTGATTTATATACAAGTAACATAAGTGATACAAATATGATCTATAATAACTAGGTGGGGAGAAGCTCATACTACAGGGCATTTCAACATAGTACCAGTGCAAAAGGTAAGATTGACTGGGAGTGAATGCACTGGTTGATTACAGGTTATTGATTATTTTTACAATGGTTGGGACTGTGCTGTTCTTATAGTGATCAGTTCGTGCTCGTATGGGCTGGATGCGGTTGTGGTGTCGAACAGCAATTCTCAGACACGAGGATCTCAGGTTGAAGCAGGGCACGGTGTTGAGGATGGTGCAGAAGGTTCACCAAATTTGCAGATGAGGTCGTGGTGATGGTTAGTGAGAGGTCGGTGTGTTGAGTCTCTTGATATACGAAGTAGGAGGGTGTGGGGGTGTACATACATAATGGTATACATTGATCGTAAATTGCGTTGTGTAACTGATATCACTCTGTAACTGTACCTGTACTTGTATCTGTATCTGTACCTGTATTGTTTTCCCTTAATTACAAACACCCAAACAAACCGGAAATAAAACAATGAACAAACTTACTTTAGTCAGACAATAGACGAAACATTTACGAGAAGTTAAACGCAACTTTATGTTTTCTTAACGCCGGGACAAGGCAGACAGACAGCCACTCACCTCCTCTATCGACCCACAGAGGAAAGGTTAATCGTGAGTAATGGCAAAATGGTTTCTACCTTGTCGGTGATGGTTCTAAGCTGTCGGTATTGGTTCCAAGCTGTCGGCACTGGTTTTAAGCTATCAGCACTGCTTCTAAGCTGTTGGCACTGGTTCTAAGCGCTGTCGGTAATGGGTTCTAAGCTGTTGGTATTGGTTCTAAGCTGTCAGCACTGGTTCGCCTGTCACTGGTTCAGCTGTTGGCATTGATTCTAAGGTGTCGGCACTGGTTCTAAGTTTCTGGCTCTAAAACTTTGGAAGTTTCTAAGTGAATCGCTGGTTCTAAGCTGTCGGGATTGGGTTCTAAGATGTCGGTATTGGGTTCTAAGCTATCGGCATTGAATTCTATGATGTCAGCACTGGTTTCAAGCTGTCGACATTGGTTCTCAAGGTTTCGACAGCCACAGTAAGATGGAATTCGGTCGCAATGGAAGAAAAATGGCGATGCATTCCACTACTGAGTTTACCCGATGGATTACCCGCTGCAGAGAGAGAGAGAGAGAATCTTCGTGAATTTCCTCCCTGTTTACGCTCTGTTCTTTGTTCTTTTCATTCTCTGTTCTCCTGTTTGCTGCAGCCTCAGGAGTCAGGTTATAGTGATATGTGGCCATGGGGTTAAATATTTTGATATCAAAGAATGCTTGCTGTCCCCTCGTCCAGAATCCACGAACTCTGACGACCACACTGCCTTTGGTTTTGTGTTGGTAGTCTTGTGAAGGAAAAGTTCTCCAGGCAGTGGCAGGATGGTCGGTTCCACAGTGACATCGCAGCATATCTCCTTCAACATATTTGCTGTGAGGTCATTTATTTCGTCGTGGCTCATGCAAACGACACCTCTCTTCTTGCACACCATGGCACGGTTGATGTCATAGGATGTTCCACACACTAATTGTACCGCTGTGCCTCCCACTGGACAACAGTACCTCAGAGTAACGGCGTCTGTGAATTCTAGTTTATTAAGGTCCCTTGTTCTTATCGGTATAGTGCTTTGTGGTGACCTGCCATTCTATTGTAATGGAACGTCGAGTTTAACGTAGTTCATGGACTCTACATCATGACAGCATTTTCAGATACTTATACCGAGTGAGCGCTGCCGTGAGCTTGACACAGTTTTGATGTTCAGTGGCTACAACCCTAACGTAACGTAACGTAACCTGACCTAACCTAACCTAACGTAACGTAACCTGACCTAACCTAACCTAACGTAACATCAACCTGACCTAACCTAACCTAACCTAACGTAACCTGACCTAACCTACCAAACCTAGCATGGCACGTAACATAACACAACCTAACCCAACCTAACACTAACCTAACCTAACCTAACCTAACCTAGCCTTCTCTATTCACAACATAGGAGGAACATCTTAATATATTCACTTTTTCATTTTTCTGTTGCACCTCATCCGCGCCGCGTGTGCGTGTGTGTGTGTGTGTGTGTGTGTGTGTGTGTGTGTGTGTGTGTGTGTGCCGTTAGTGGTGATGTGGTGCTTGTTACTCACTCCAGTCTGAACCTCACCATCCATCTCAAAGTAGAGCCAGGATGGCCGGTCAGGAAATTTAAGAGGCCATCTGGAGTGTGTGGGTGTGTGTGGGGTGGCTGCCATCTGGGGTGTGTGTGTGTGAGGGTGGCTGTCATCTGGGGTGTGTGGGTGGTGTGGGGTGCTGCCATCTGGGGTGTGTGGGTGTGTGGGGTGGCTGTCATCTGGGTGTGTGGGTGTGTGAGGTGGCTGCCATCTGGGGTGTGTGGGTGTGTGGTGGCTGCCATCTGGGGTGTGTGGAGTGTGTGGGGTGGCTGCCATCTGGGGTGTGGGTGTGTGGGGTGGCTGCCATCTGGGGTGTGTGGAGTGTGTGGTGGCTGCCATCTGGGGTGTGTGGGTGTGTGGGGGTGGCTGTCATCTGGGGTGTGTGGAGTGTGTGGGGTGGCTGCATCTGGGTGTGTGGGTGTGTGGGTGGCTGCATCTGGGGTGTGTGGAGTGTGTGAGGGTGGCTGTCATCTGGGGTGTGTGTGTGGGTGTGTGGGGTGGCTGCCATCTGGGGTGTGTGTGTGTGGGGGTGGCTGTCATCTGGGGTGTGTGGGTGTGTGAGGTGGCTGCCATCTGGGGTGTGTGGAGTGTGTGGGGTGGCTGTCATCTGGGGTGTGTGGGTGTGTGTGAGGGGTGGTTGCCATCTGGGGTGTGGGTGTGTGGGGTGGATGCCATCTGGGGTGTGTGGAGTGTGTGGGGTGGCTGCATCTGGGGTGTGTGGAGTGTGTGAGGTGGCTGTCATCTGGCTGCCACTGGGGTGTGGAGTGTGTGAGGTGGCTGCCATCTGGGGTGTGGGGAGTGTGAGGGTGGCTGTCATCTGGGGTGTGTGTGGAGTGTGTGAGGTGGCTGTCTGGGTGTGTGTGGAGTGTGTGGGGTGGCTGCCATCTGGGGTGTGTGGAGTGTGTGAGGGGTGGCTACCATCTGGGGTGTGTGGGTGTGTGAGGTGGCTGCCATCTGGGTGTGTGGGTGTGTGGGGTGGCCATCTGGGGTGTGGAGTGTGTGAGGGTGGCTGCCATCTGGGGTGTGTGGAGTGTGTGAGGGTGGCTGCCATCTGGGGTGTGTGGGTGTGTGGGGTGGCTGCCATCTGGGGTGTGTGGGTGTGTGAGGGTGGCTGCCATCTGGGTGTGGAGTGTGTGGTGGCTGCTCATCTGGGGTGTGTGGAGTGTGTGAGGGTGGCTGCCATCTGGGGTGTGTGGAGTGTGTGAGGTGTGGCTGCCATCTGGGGTGTGTGGAGGTGTGTGAGGTGGCTGCCATCTGGGGTGTGTGGAGTGTGTGAGGTGGCTGCCATCTGGGGTGTGTGGAGTGTGTGAGGGGTGGTGCCATCTGGGGTGTGTGGAGTGTGTGAGGGTGGCTGCCATCTGGGGGTGTGGAGTGTGTGAGGTGGCTGCCATCTGGGGTGTGAGTGTGAGGTGGCTGCCATCTGGGTGTGTGGGGAGGTGGCTGCCATCTGGGGTGGGAGTGTGGGGTGGCTGCCATCTGGGGTGGGGAGTGTGAGGTGGCACTGGGGGAGTGTGGGGGCACATCAACTGGGGTGTGGAGTGTGTGAGGTGGCTGCCTGGGGTGTGAGTGGGTGATGATGGAGGGGTGGCTGCCATCAGGGGTGTGTGTGTGGGGTGGCTCATCTGGGGTGTGTGTGTGAGGTGGGGTGGCTGCCATCTGGGTGGTGTGTGGGTGGGTGTGTGGGTGGGGGCATGCCATCGGGTGTGTGGAGTGTGGGGGTGGCCATCTGGGGGTGTGGAGTGTGAGGCCCTTGTGTGGGTGTGGGCATCTGGGGTGTAGTGGGGTGGGAGTGTGTGTGTGGAGTGTGGGGTGGGTGTGTGGGTGTGTGGCCTGGGGGTGTGAGTGTGTGTGGCCTGGGGTGGGGGAGCCATCTGGGTGTGGGAGTGTGAGGTGGCTGCCATCTGGGGTGTGTGGGAGGTGTGGTGTGGGGTGGCTGCTTGGGGTGGGGAGGGGGGTGGCTGCCATCTGGGTGGGGGTGGAGGCCTGGCTGGGAGGTGGGTGTGTGGGTGTGTGTGGGTGGCCATCTGGGTGTGGAGTGTGTGAGGGTGGCCATCTGGGGGTGTGGGTGTGAGGTGGGTGGCTGCCATCTGGGGTGTGTGGAGTGTGTGGGTGGCCACCATCTGGGGTGGTGTATGTGGGGATGTGTGGGGTGTGGTGGCCATCTGGGGTGTGGAGTGTGAGGGGTGCTGCCATCTGGGGTGTGGAGGTGTGAGGGTGGCCATCTGGGGTGTGTGAGGGTGGCCATCTGGGGTGTGTGGAGGTGGGGGTGGCCTGGGGTGTGGAGTGTGTGAGGCCTGGCTGGGAGTGTGAGGTGGTGTGGAGGTGAGTGGTGTGGGGTGGCTGCCATCTGGGGTGGTGTGGGGTGGCTGCCATCTGGGGTGTGTGGAGTGTGTGGGGGTGGCTGCCATCTGGGGTGTGGGGGATGCTATCTGGGTGTGTGGGTGTGTGAGGTGGCTGCCATCTGGGGTGTGTGGGTGGGTGTGGTTGCCACATCTGGGAGTGAGGGGGGCGCCATCTGGTGGGGTGGGTGACAACATGTGTGGAGTGTGAGGCGCATCTGTGTGGAGTGAGGCCATCTGGGGTGGTTTGGGTGTGTGAGGGTGGCTGCCATCTGGGGTGGGAGGGGGGTGGCCACTGGGTGTGGGAGTGTGTGGGGGTGGCTGCCATCTCGGGTGTGTGGGTGTGTGTGGCTGCTCTCTGGGGAGTGTGGAGGGTGGATGCCTGGGTGTGGGTGTGGGGTGGCCACTCATCTGGGGTGTGTGGGGTGTGCCTGGGGGGTGGGGTACGCCATCTGGGGTGTGTGGGTGTGAGTGGTGGCTGCCTGGGGAGTGTGTGGGGGTGCTGCCATCTGGGGTGTGTGGAGTGTGTGGGGGTGGCTGCCATCTGGGTGTGGAGGAGGGTGGCTGCCATCTGGGGTGTGTGGGTGTGTGGGTGGCTGCCATCTGGGGTGTGTGGGTGTGTGGGGAGCTGCCATCTGGGTGTGTGGGAGGTGTGAGGGTGCTGGGGTGTGTGGGAGTGTGGGGTGGTCTGGGTGTGGCATCTGGGGGGGGGTGTGTGGAGTGTGTGGGGGTGGCCATCTGGGGTGGAGTGTGTGAGGTGGGAGTGTTGTGGGGTGTGGGGCTGCCATCTGGGGTGGGAGGTGGCTGCCTGGGGGAGTGTGTGGAGGGTGGCCATCTGGGTGTGTGTGGGGTGGGGTGGGTGCCATACAGGGGTGTGGGGTGTGTGGGGTGGCTATCTGGGTGTGGAGTGTGTGAGGGGCTGCATTGGGTGTGATGTGGGTGGCCATCTGGGGATGTGTGGGTGTGTGGTGGCTGCCATCTAGGATGTTAATGGTGTGTGAGGTGGCTGCCATCTGGGGTGTGGTGGTGTGAGGGTGGCCTGGCATCTGTGGAGTGTGTGGGTGTGGGAGGCTGCCATCTGGGGGGGTGTGTGGGTGGCTGCCATCTGGGTGTGGAGTGTGTGGGTGGCTGTCTGGGGTGTGTGGAGTGTGTGGGGTGGCTGCCATCTGGGGTGTGTGTGTGGTGGTTGCTATCTGGGGAGTGTGTGGGGTGGCTCATCTGGGGTGTGGGGGGTGGAGGCTATCTGGGTGTGTGGAGTGTGGGGTGGCTGCCATCTGGGGTGTGTGGAGTGTGAGGGGGTCGCAATCTGGGTGTGTGGTGGGGTGGCTGCCATCTGGCATGTGTGTGAGTGTGGGGTCGCCATCTGGGGTGTGTGGGTGTGTGTGGCTGCCATCTGGGGTGTGTGGGTGTGTAGGTGGCTACTGGGTGTGTAGGTGTGTGTGATGTGTGGCTGCCATCTGGCCACGGTGTGTGGAGTGTGTGGGGTGGCTGCCATCTGGGGTTGTGTGGGGTGTGAGGGGTGGCCATCTGGTGCAGTGTGAGGGTGCTGCCTGGGGTGTGGTGGGTAGTGGGCCATTGTGTGTGGAGTGACTGCCACCATCTGGGGTGTGGGTGTGAGGGTGGCTGCCATCTTGTGTGTGGAGTGTGTGAGGTGGCACACATCTGGGTGTGTGAGTGTGTGAGGGTGGTCTGGAGTGTGGAAGGTGTGTGAGGTGGCTGCCCTGGGGTGTGGAGTGTGGGGTGGCTGGCCTGGGGTGGGGAGTGTGAAGGTGGCTGCCCTGGGGTGTGGAGTGTGTGAGGTGGCTGCCATCTGGGGTGTGGGGGTGTGGGGTGGCTGGCATCTGGGGTGTGGGGGTGTGTGGGGGTGGCTGCCACTGGGGTGTGGGAGGTGGGGTGGCTGCATCTGGGAGGTGGGGGATGGGTGTGTGTGGGGTGGCTGCCATCTGGGGAGGTGGTGTGGTGTGTGGAGGTGAGGCTGCCATCTGGGGTGTGTGGAGTGTGAGGCGTGGTCAACATCTGGGGTGGGTTGTGTGGAGTGTGTGGGAGGTGGCTGCCATCTGGGGTGTGGAGTGTGTGAGGGGTGCTGCCATCTGGGGTGTGTGGGAGGTGTGAAGGTAGCCACACTGGGGTGTGTGAGGGAGGCCATCTGGGGGGTTGTGTGGAGGTGAGGGTGGCCTGGGGTGTGGAGTGTGTGAGGCTGGCTGCCAATCTGAGGTGGGTGTGTGAGTGGTGTGAGGTGGCTGCCATCTGGGGAGGTGTGAGGTGGCTGCCATCTGGGGTGTGTGGGTGTGTGGGAGGTGGCTGCCATCTGGGGTGTGTGGGTGTGTGGGGTGGCTGCCATCTGGGTGTGTGGAGGTGTGAGGTGGCTGCCATCTGAGGTGTGTGGGAGTGTGAGGTGGCCACATCTGGGAGTGAGGGCGGGCCGCCATCTGGTGGAGGTGGATGACAACAGAGTGGAGTGTGAGGGTACTGAGTGGAGAGGCCATCTGGGGTGTGTGGAGTGTGTGAGGGTGGATGCACCAAGGTGGGAGGGAGGTGGCCATCTGGGTGTGTGGAGTGTGTGGAGGTGGCTGCCATCTGGGGTGTGTGAGTGTGTGGGGCATGCTGTCATCTGGGGAGTGTGTGAGGGTGGCTGCCATCTGGGTGTGGGTGTGAGGTGGCTACTCAGGTCTGGAGTGTGTGGGGTGTGTGGGGGTGGCTGCCATCTGGGGTGTGTGGAGTGTGAGTGGTGGCTGCCTGGGGAGTGTGTGGGGGTGCTGTCACCTGGGTGTGGAGTGTGTGTGAGGGTGGCTGCCATCTGGGTGTGGAGGAGGGTGGCTGCCATCTGGGGTGTGTGGAGTGTGGGTGGATGCTTATCTGGGGTGTGTGGGTGTGTGGGGGCTGGTGGCCATCTGGGGTGTGTGGGTGTGTGGGTGGCTGCCATCTGGAGTGTGTGGGTGTGTGGGGTGGCTGGCTGAACCACTAGGGGTGTGTGGAGTGTGTGGGGGTGGCCACTGGGGTGGGGTGTGTGAGGTGGGAGTGTGGTGGGAGTGTGAGGGCTGCCATCTGGGGTGGGAGGTGGATTGCCCTGGGGGAGTGTGTGGAGGGTGGCTATCTGGGGTGTGTGGGGCATGGGTGTGGCTGCCATCTGGGGTGTGTGGAGGTGTGAGGTGGCTGCCATCTGGGTGTGGAGTGTGTGAGGTGGCTGCCATTGGGTGTGGATGTGAGGTGGCCATCTGGGGAGGTGTGGAGTGTGATGGTGGCTGCTGGCATCTGGGGTGTCTGGGTGTGTGGGGTGGCCCTATTGCACAGCCTGGGGAGCAGAGGTGGTAGGAGTGGGGGTGGCCTGGGGTGTGGGGAGTGTGAGGTGGGTGTGGGGAGGTGGGTGGGCCATCTGGGGGAGTGTGTGGGTGGTTGCCATCTGGGTGTGGAGTGTGTGGGGGAGTGTCTGGGGTGTGTGGGAGTGTGGAGGGTGGCTGCCATCTGGGAGGTGTGTGAGGTGGTCGCTATCTGGGGAGTGTGTGGGGTGCATGCCATCTGGGGTGTGGGAGTGTGAAGGCTATCTGGTGTGTGTGGAGTGTGGGGGTGGTCACCTGGGGTGTGTGGAGGTGAGGGTGGTCGCTTGGTCTGGGTGTGTGGAGTGGGGAGGCGTGCGATGCAGGCACACTGTGTGGGTGTGTGAGGTGCGCCATCTGGGGTGTGTGGGTGTGTGGGGTGGCTGCCATCTGGGGTGTGTGGGTGTGTGAGGGGGAGCTGCCATCTGGGTGTGTGGGAGGTGAGTGTGGGGTGGGGGGTGGGTGGCTGCCATCTGGGTGGGTGTGGGGAGGCCATCTGGGTGTGTGGAGTGGTGGTGGGGTGAAGGCCATCTGGGATGTGAGGCATGCTACCTGGGAGTGTGTGAGGTGGCTGCCATCTGTGTGGTGTGTGAGGGTGGCTGCCTGGGGTGTGGTGTGTGGGGTGAGGCCATCTGGGTGTGGAGGTGGTGGGGTGGCTGCCATCTGGTGTGTGTGGTGTGTGGGGTGGCTGCCATCTGGGGTGTGTGGAGTGTGTGAGGAGTGCACACACTGGGTGTGTGAGTGTGTGAAGGTGGCTGCCATCTGGGGTGTGGGAGGTGTGAGGGGTGGCTTGGCATCTGGGGTGTGGGAGTGTGTGAGGTGGCCTGGGGTGTGTGGAGTGTGTGAAGGTGGCTGCCATCTGGGTGTGTGGAGTGTGTGGGGGTGGCTGCCTGGGTGTGTGGGAGGTGTGGGGTGGCTGCCATCTGGGGTGTGGGAGTGTGTGGGGTGGGCTGCCATCTGGGGGTGTGGGTGTGTGAGGGTGGCTGCCATCTGGAGGTGACACACAAAAAACTGGGAGTGTGTGAGGGGTGGCTGCCATCTGGGGAGGTGGAGGGTGGCCTGGTGTGTGGAGGTGAAGGTATTGCCATCTGGGGTGTGTGGAGGTGTGAGGTGAAGGCCATCTGGGGTGAGTGTGTGGAGGGTGGCCTGGGGGTGTGGTGGATGTGTGAGGGTGGTCACATCTGGGTGTGGTGGAGTGTGGGGTGAATACCACTGGTGGGATGTGTGGGGCACGCCACTGGGGGATGTGTGTGAGTGCATGGCCATCTGGGGTGTGGGAGTGTGTGGCCACTGGGGAGTGTGATGGTGGCCTGGGGGTGTGGCCACTAGGTGTGTGGAGTGTAAGTGGCTGCTATCTGGGTGAGCAAAGTGAGGGTGGCCACTGGGTGTGAGTGTGTGAATGTGGGCTGCCATCTGGGGGTGTGTGGAGTGTGTGAGGTGGCTGCTACCTGTGGAGTGTGAGGCCACTGGGTGTGTGGGAGTGTGAGGGTGCTGGGTGTGTGTGGGAGGTGGATGGTGCCTGGGTGTGGGAGTGTGTGGGCATTACTGGGGTGTGTGGAGGCGTGAGGTGGCTGCCATCTGGGGTGTGGAGTGTGTGAGGGTGATTACCATCTGGGTGTGTGGAGTGTGGGGTGCACGCCATCTGGGGTGATGTACTATCTGGGGGAGTGTGGGGGTGTGTGTGAGTGTGTGAGGCCTGGGTGTGGAGTGTGAGGCACGCCATCTGGGGAGTGTGAGGTGGCCTGGGGGAGGAGGTGGCCTGGGGTGAGTGTGTGTGGCCTGGGTGTGTGAGTGTGAGGTGGGAGTGTGAGGCCATCTGGGTGTGAGTGTGAGGTGGCTGCCATTTGGGGTGGGAGTGTGAGGCATGCCTGGGTGTGGGATGTGGGGTGGCCACCAGGTGTGTGGAGTGTGTGAGGCATGGGAGGTGGGGGTGGTTGCCTGGGTGTGTGGGAGGGGTGATGGGTGTGGAGGTGAGGGTGAGCCATCTGGGGTGTGTGGAGGTGGGGTGACAACACTGGGTGTGGGGGAGGTGGTGGGGGATTATCTGGGGTGTGTGGGAGGTGTGGGGTGATGCCATCTGGTGTGGAGTGGATGGTCACATCAGTGTGAGGAGGCGGCTGCTATCTGTGTGTGGAGGTGTGAGGGTAATGTCATCTGGGAGTGTGAGGAGGTCACATCTGGGGGAGGGTGAGGGCACTGGGTGTGGGGAGGTGAGGGAGGACAGATTGAAGAAAGATAATTATCTGGTGATATAAGTATCTGGGTGCGTGAGCGTGCAGGCGTACGCCATCAGTGCGTGGAGTGTAATGCAGGCCATCTGGGGTGCAGGGCGTGTGGGGGTGGCCATCAGTGAGTGTGTGGGGTGGCTGCCATCTGGGGTGTGTGAGGGGGTGGCCATCTGGGTGTGTGGAGTGTGTGGGGTGGCCATCTGGGGTGTGTGGGAGTGTGTGGGGTGGTCACACTGGGCGTGGGGGAGGTGGGGTGAAGGCTATCTGGGTGTGGGGGAGGTGTGGGGGCATGTTTACCTGGGGTGTGGGGAGGTGAGGGTGGGAATATCTGGGGTGTGTGGGGGGAGGTGGGGGTGGCTGCTATTTGGGGGTGTGTGAGTGTGGGGATGCCATCTGGGTGGAGTGTGTGGGGGGGGGCATGCTACCTGGGGGTGTGTGTGGGAGTGTGGGGTGGATGGGGTGTGTGAGTGTGTGGGGGTGCATGTCTGGGGTGTGAGGTGTGAGGGGTATTATTGGGGTGTGGTGGAGTGTGGAAGTAATGTCACTGGGGTGTGAGTGTGGAAGTGGCTGCTTATCAAGGTGAGTGTGAGGCGGCCATCTGGGGCGTGTGGAGCGGTCGCCATCTGCGTGATGCGGTGGTGGTCGGGCTGATCTGGGCAGAGGTGTGGTTGCGGCTGCCATCTGGGTGTGGGGGGAGGTGAGGCGGGATTATCTGGGGTGTGTGGAGTGTGTGAGGTGGATGCCATCTGGGTGTGTGGGATGTGAGGTGGCTGCTGGGGTGTGGGAGTGGGGTGGCTGCCATCTGGGTGTGGGAGTGTGGGGTGATGCTGGCCTGGGGTGGGAGGTGGGTGGCTATCTGGGGTGGAGTGTGAGGGTGGCTGTCATCTGTGTGGGGATGTGTGGGGGCATGCCTGCGTGTGAGTGTGTGTGTGGCGGTCAGCCATCAGTGTGTGGGAGTGTGTGAGGGTGGATGCCATCTGGGTGGTGATGTGTGAGGTGGATGCCTGGGTGGGGAGGGGGAGGGAGGCCATCTGGGGTGTGTGTGGAGGTGTGTGAGTGGCATGCCATCTGGGGTGGAGGTGGGTGGCTGCCATCTGGGTGTGGAGGCAGTAAGTGACAACATCTGGGGTGTGTGGGGGTGGATGGCGAGGGCGGTGATGTGCGAGTGCATGGCCATCTGGGGTGTGGGAGTGTGTGAGGTGGCCTGGGGTGTGGAGTGTGTGAGGCACATGTGTGTGGGAGTGTGTGTGTGTGTGTGTGAAGGGAAGGGAGGTGTGTGAGACAGAGGACAGAGTATATATCAGAGACATAATATAGATGAATATTTAATGACATGTACTAGAATGTTACTGATACTGACACACATATACATGATAAATATACACACACACACACACACACACACACACACACACACACACACACACACACACACACATGACATTTTAAAAATAGACAAATAAAGGAAATGAACTTTTAAAATGCCTGAATAAGGAAATGAACTTTTAACCTGAACAATATGCAACTGAAACAATTGT
>NW_024736292.1:0-18516 GCF_018991925.1 Homarus americanus
CTCTGTGTCCGCCTACCAGCGTTGACTCCTGACGCATGGTCGGCGCTGGAAACCGACAAGCGGCTAAACCTGTTTTTGTTTTTTGTATGTGTTCCTACCCTTTAAGATTAATGGGACTAACGTCAACTCTCATTCTCTCACTGTCTTTCACAGATGGGTTGACACTATAAATGTCGAAGACACATAAGTCATTTTTTGAGAAATTATAAAGAATATTAGAGAAGTTTTGACAACCCAGGAATGTCGCTCTTCGGATTGTTCCCGCTATGTCTGTGACAAGTTTGATTCAGGCTGGTGATGGTAGGAATACTCTTCAGGAATGTGATGAGTTTCCAGCTCAATGATGAGTTGACTCTTCACAGGCTTTGTGTTGAGTCTAACTTGGTCAAACAGGAGAGGAGAGGGCCACAATATCGTATTTCAGGAGGTCATTGGTAGTGAGGCCTCAGCCGCGGGCTATTTCAATTAACTCCTTCGTTATGTTCATTAATTTCACCACCTTTTTGGTTGTCTTTTGTGGTTTATTTCTAATTTTCTTCATAGTCTCGATGTTTGTTCTATGAATGGTGTCAAACAAATTTGATGTTTTCTTCGTGATTCTGTCGGCAAAGACCAGGACCTGGATGCACGAACGTATTTAAGTCACTTAAATCTCTACTGGCGCACTTAACAACTCTCTGCTGGCGCACTTAACAACTCTCTGCAAGCGTACTTAAGTCATACGCACAAAACAATTTAAGTGCTCTAGAGTCTGGGATCTTGGGTACTTAGTCCACTCCCGAGTTGTCTGAAGTGAGCAAACCGGCCCTGCGTTCACTGGGGCAACGCTACTTTCAGCGTAACGTGCGTTCTTTTGTGAACTTTGATCATGTATCACACCGGAAATGTATTTGAATACAATATACCCCAAAAAATATTTTGTTAATTTTCTTTAATTGAAATTTGTATGAGTGGTTCTTCGTGCCGCTGCCAACTTCCTTTGTTTACACAAAGTCGGGAGGCCCAGCACACACCTCACTCCTCCTTTACCTCTCTCTAAGTACGAAGAAAGAAAATAAGATAAATAATTAAGAAAGACTATTAAAGGAAAAACAGAATATGATTGATTGAAAGTAGAAAAATAAATACGAAATATAATTACAGAATAGAGCAGACAAAGTATATAAATGAATATAATATAAAGGAATAAAGAAATCTCATTTGTGATTTTGTTGATTCGCAGCTAATATTGTGTGGCCACTGGCCATAGCATTGTGGTGAATGTGGTCTTCCATGTGGCTTTTAAGTGTAGTGCTATTGCATCATAGCATTCACTCTGCGATTGGCTGAGGGACAAATATTTGTAACGTGCACTCTGATTGGCTTGACGGATGTCAGCTGACGCGGCAGAATACAGTCTTTACCACGACTGTCTTGGGTTACGACAATCGTAAGTTTGTTTTTAGCGTTTTAACTAAAGTTTTCGCTTATGATTTTGAGCTAAGTTAGCTATCGCGGCAGACTTAGGTCAGACGTTAGTGCATTCCTGCCCAGGTATTTCTCCTTGTCCTTTGCAGTGACATTCAGGACATAGTTTATACAGTAATTTCCTGTCATGACTTCTTTTATCACGAAAATGTGGAGGACTGTGGGAGACTTTGCAGAAAATGAAAACGCTGTGGTCAACAAGCAATAAAATGACACGAATTTCAACGTTATATGAGGAAAACTTGCGAAATTATATTAAATTTCCCATTTCACGGTGAATATGGCTGCCAACTTGGATTTATGAGATCTAAATAACCTCTGATCACAAAAGCGATGCCGCCATGGTAAAAAAATCCCAATTTAGACACCAAGATCACATTTCTAGAGGATAAAATGCATATTTTATTATTTATATAGATGTGCTACAGTAATATAGGGGTAACGGGAAATGTTTGAGTGGAGCTGTAGGGCTACCTGACTGCATATGGGCTTAACACCAGACTTTTTCATAGGTCTTGGCTTATAGAATATGCAATAATGGGTTACGCCGTATATAAACAATGGACACGAACTCCCCACCCAGTGCCAAGAGTATTGTGCACTTTGAACGTGGAGATGGATGGTCCAGTATAGTACAGAGTTAGTCACCATTAAGAGCTGTAGTTGTATATTATAGTTACATATCTTTGAACAGCAAATTGAACACCACATGCTTATACACACTAGTTAAGAGGGTATTTTTGCTGACACTTTAGGTATCGTTTATCTGTTATGTTAGGCGAGGAATACCCAAACAAGAAGAGGATAATATCTACCTTTCATGTAACTTTGCCTCACAGTAACAGAGAGGCGGAGGCACTACTACCCTGCCCTGGGCTCTGGGTAATCAGAAAAGAGGAAATGTGGGTTTATTTATTTACTGTTATTATTTTTAGGTTAACCACATGAGTACGGGGGTCTCCCTCTGCTGAATAAAATCGTCTGGCGTTAGTTAAATAAAATGTTAAAATTGCCCTCACGTAATAAAGGGGACAGTGGAGACAGTTTATTAAGGTTGTGGAAGGGCGGAAGGGGTGCTGGGACTCAGTCAGACATGGATGGGGACGTCACGACAGAACATCTGGACAAACAACAAAGGTCTCTTAAAACCAGTTATTGCATTCTTCCGGGTGAGGGAGGTCCACTTAAGGAAGACTATTAAACTTGGCTTGTACTTACACAACTGTGGTTAATATATTCTGGCCACTTGAAATATTGTACAGTAAGTTGTCCCCTTTTCTTTCCGGTCAATTACGGTACACCGGGTACAGTATGCAAAAACCTCATAAATAATTGATATATGTTTTTGTGAAGCACGTTAACACTGTAAGACAAGAAAATACCATCAGTAATGTTTATGGCCTGAGTGATGACTGTTGCGGTAATAATCGTAAGTAATAACAATACACTACAGACTCCAACTCACGCCACAGTTTTTGTCATCTTGTGTTATTAGAAACTTACACGTTAATGTGACCTCAGCTTGGCTTCCTGCCTCACATGCATCGGTAATGTGTGTTTTTATGTAAAGAAAAGTGTACTTGCCTTTAATATTAATAAGATATTCATAATTGATGGTTGAATTTAGAAACTCGTTGGAATTTATAATTTTCATGATTAACTAACGTGCACAATGTTTTAGGCAAGTGCTCCTATGTAAAAATATATTGACTGACTTTGTCCCCACGATGCTTGTATTTCCACAATAACTTAAATACGCTGCCTAGTTTTAGAGCTATTCTTTATAGAACTGATTTGTGTAAACACCAAAGTCGCGGAAATTTAATTGGTGAAAGGAAAGGAACAGATAAAGACTGAAAGGAGTAAAAGAGACAGGGAGAAACATACAAGGAGGAGACAAAGGGAGATTCCTCTCTCCTTTGCAGCTTTATATCTCAAAATTATACTTTAACACAGGTGAAAAATGATTTGTGTTCATCTGTTCCCAGGAAGGAAAATATTGACAAATAAATATTAGCATAAAAAATATTCAGGTAAAAATAAAAGTTGGAATATGAGAATAGCAACACAGGTCCGCTGTACGCCAGGGCTTGTCTTAATTCACAGAGAAATACTGTAATGAATTTATTGCCCCACATAACGCACCCATAAGTTTGTGGTAAATGTGATACATTATAGGCTTTTACTGGGTTGAGGCAGCCTCAACGTGTTGTAGACATCCAGTGAGGACATCAGTTTATATCTGGCATCTATCGTGTCTTTTGTTGGTAAACAATATAGTAATTATCCTCAGGTGAAGGCGTCGTGTGTTGATCTACCTTTATATTGGACCGTCTGCTGATCTGTGACGTCACCAACGATTGTTTAGCGCCGTTTTGGGGACTTGTTAAGGGAATAATAACCAACGCCAAGGTTAGTGTATAGGTGCAGGGCGTTACTTCCCACCTGTTGTAATAAGACCATTAAAACCGAGTAACGATCAATATTATTATATAATTCATTACTTATATTCATTACGATGGTTTAGTGTCGCCCAAACTGGCCATGTCGTTACTCTTCTGGAATTAATCGGTCGTCCCACAGCGACGTCAGGGCCCACAATATCTACGACCTAATAAGGAGGTAGAGGAGGGCGGTGGCTGGGTGGGTCCTCCAGCATTACGCAAGACGGTGCAGCGATTTATCTCCCTAATTTCTACAGACCCCCGCCCCGCAGGCCTTGTAATTTCTGTCATAATTTGGGATCAACACATCTTACATTTTTATACCGAAATGCAGCATAAATTACCCAACCACGACAACACCGACGTTCACGGAGCGATAGTTGGGGAAACCTGAGTGTGCTCCTTGCTGCCATAGTTTTTTTTTTTTTTATGGGAATTAGCCCACCCGGGCACAGGTCAAATGACCCACAACGGAGCCTGGGGGACGAGAAAAAAAAAGAACGGAAAGAAATTGTAAATATAGAAAAAAAGGTTATACTGTATTAATCTACACCCCGAAGATGCCGGAAAACTAGCTTTTTAAAGTGAGACAGATTGTAAGAGCATGGAAACACAGAAGAAGGCAGAGCATTCCACAGTTTGGCTGTGTGTGGAAAGAAGGAGGTACTATAACGGGTTATTCTCGTGTGACCGACATCCACGGAGAAACGGTGGGCACCGCGGGCAAGACGTGTGTTACGAACCCACGGCCTTGCCGGCGGTACACAGGATGCCAAATCCACTGAACATTGCCCGTTAAAGTA
The DNA here is from genome assembly GCF_018991925.1 of Homarus americanus. Taxonomy (NCBI): domain Eukaryota; kingdom Metazoa; phylum Arthropoda; class Malacostraca; order Decapoda; family Nephropidae; genus Homarus; species Homarus americanus. The sequence continues at coordinate 4,715 of NW_024736292.1, forward strand.
CCTGTAAAAGAGAGAGAGTGAAGCAACATTGCGGCGAAGAGAAAGGGAAGAGAGATTGTCGACTAAAGGAGGAGAATTAATAAGACGAAATGCCTTTGATTCCACCCTATCTAATAGTTGGACAGAAGAAGAGCCACCCCAGATATGAGAACAGTACTCCAAGTTAGGACGAATCAATCCCTTATATACTTGGAGCAACTGCTTAGGAGTGAAGTAGCTGCGGCATCTGTACAGCATTCCCAGCTTTCGGGAGGCAGCTTTAGTTATACTAAGGATGTGTGATTTCCAGGACATATTGGAGGAAATGGTGAGGCCTAACATATTTATTTCAGAATTTGGGAGGATGATAGTGTCCTGAAATGTAATTGGTGGGAGATCGTCTAATTTACAAAGTGTAATTGGTAAAAATTGAGTTTTGTTACTATTGAACTTGACCAAGTTTGTATCTCCCCATTCAGAGATGCTGCACAGATCCGCGTTGATAGAAGTAATGATATCAGTTCTAGAAACAGATCTAGTTTGAGAGTTAGGAGGAAGGGGAAAATGTGAGGAAGAGTGAAGAGTGGAATCATCGGCGTAAGACTGGATAGAATTAGTTGTAGTGTGAAGTAAATCATTGATAAAAAGAAGGAAGAGAGTTGGTGAAAGAACAGAACCCTGTGGGACTCCACTATTGGTAGAGAAAGAGCGAGAAATCGATCCATCGACAACAACTGCCATGGATCGGTTCTCAAGGAAGCTAGAGATGAGAGAACAAAGTGGGGGAGAGAAACCAAAAGAGGGAAGTTTAGATAGCAAAGACTTGTGCCATACCCTGTCAAATGCTTTGGAGATGTCGAGGGCCACGACAAAAGTTTCACCATAATCCCTAAGAGAGGATGACCAAAGATGGGTGCAATAGGAGAGCAGATCACCAGTAGATCTCGCCTGGCGAAAGTCAATCTGGTGATCCGAGAAAAGAGAAAGGCGTTCAAGGTGACGGAGAAAATGGGAGTTCAAGATAGTTTCGAAAATCTTAGAGAGGGATGAAGTTAGGGCAATGGGGCGATAGTTAAAGGGATTAGAATGGTCACCCTTCTTCGGGATGGGCTGAACCAAGGCATGGTTCCAAGAAGAAGGAAAAGTTTGGGTTTTGAGGCAAAGGCGAAAGAGGCGAGCAAGCACAGGGGCCAGGGCTTCAGCACACTCCCTCAGAACACGAGGGGGTATTCCGTCCGGTCCATGCGCCTTATTCACATCCAACCTGGATAACACACCGGCAACCCTGCGAGTGGAGATTATAGGAAAGTGCATAGGTTCAGTAGGAGGTGCAGGGGTAAGAGGGATAGAGTGGGAATCGTCTAAGGTGGAATTAGAGGAGAATAAGGTGCCAAAGAGGTAGGCTTTGTCAGGGGGAGAGTTGGCTATAGAGTTATTGGGACGGAAGAGGAGAGGAAAAGAAGGTGTGCAGAAGTTGTTACAGATATTTTTAGTTAAGGACCAGAAGGATTTACTTGAGGAAGAATTAGTCAGGACTGATGGTTACAAGTGTTCCCTGAACAATGCAGTGATGGGTAGGGAAACACCGGGTAACACTGAAGTCCGTTTATTATGGATGAGAGAAATACAAGTGGTGACTAGCGTGTGCCATGCACAGTCAGACTGAGACTGCCTTGCCATATGGCAGCCTCGGGGCAATGTTGCCACATAACACATGCAGTGTTGCTACGTAATTATATACATAAGTGCTACTCGGCACAGTAGCTTATATACAAGGTTGCTACTCGGCACAGTAGCTTAAATACAAGGTTGCTACTCGGCAGAGTAGCTTAGATACATAACCTACATCTCCCTCCCCCCTCACGCTCATAGTCTTTGTCTTGAGCGGACTTCTTAGTCCTGAGTCGCTCCGAGCGTCGAGGTGCACTGTGGGGCGGATCCTCGTGAGGTGTAGGTGACTCGTCCTCGGTCAGGGGGCCAGCAGCAGGGGGTGGGACTGGCCGGAGGAAGCGGCGGTTTCTCCACCAGACACGGCCGCTCGGCATCCTGACCTTGTAGTCCCGCGACCGGCCGACGCCCATCACTATGCCCACCTTGTCCCAACGTGTCGTCGTCGGGTCCTGGACGCGGATAAGCGCACCAATCTCCAGTGGCTGAAGAGGGTGGGCACGGTCGTCATACCAAGCCTTGGCGTCCTGGGCACATGAAGCTGCGCGGCGGTCGCAGCTCTCGGCTCTGGCCTGCCACTCCTTCGCAAAGGCCTTGGCTTGTGCAGGAACGCAAGAGCGGAGAGGGTGACCATACAGGATCTGGGCAGGGGAGCGTCCTGTGTGGGTGGGAGTATTACGTAACTCCAGGAGTCCTTTGTCAAACGCCTCACAGTCTATGTTGCCTGAAGGGGCCACCTTGAGGATGAGGTGCTTAACTGTCTTGACCACAGTCTCAGCATGGCCGTTTGACTGTGGGTAGTGGGGTGTTGACACGATGTGGCGGACTCCCCAACGCTCCAGGAATCCTGTGAAGTCCCGGCTGGTGAACTGTGGCCCACCGTCCGTCCGCAGACGTACGGGGACGCCCAGGTCACGAAAGAGGTGCCGGAAGTGGCGAATGGTGGCCGCAGACGTCGTGTCCGAGCCACAGATTACCACCACAGGCCAGCCAGAGAGTCGGTCGGCGACAACTAAGAAGTGTTTCCCAGCTGTGCTGAAGAAATCAGCCGACACGGTCTCGAAGGGCCTGGTGGGTTCGTCGTCGCACAAGAGGGGCTCCTGCTGTTGACTGGGCTGCATGATCTGGCACGGCTCACAGGCACGGACCGTATTGACGATATCCGCGTCAATGCCGGGCCAGTACACAGCCTGCCTTGCGCGCCGCTTGGTGGCCTCTGCTCCACGATGGCTGTCGTGTAAGCGGGTCAGAATGCGACAACGGAGAGCTGCAGGGACGACCACACGGGCACCGTACAGGACGAGGTTCCCATCTGCGTAGAGGTCCTCACGTATCTTCCAATACGGGCGTAGGGCGTTGTGGAGGTCAAAACGGTCGCGAGGGAACCCAGTCCTCACACTCTCCAAGAGCTGAGTGTAGGAGGGGTCGTCGCGTGCCGCGGTCCGTAGTTCCTCAAGGGCCAGATCGCTGTCGGGTGGCGACACTGAGGCCTGGGTGCTGGCGAGGGACTGTACGGCCTGCAAGGTGACGATGTTGCTGACGGAGAAACCGGCCTCGGTGCTGAGCATCTCGTCTTCAGGTGTAGGGCGGCTGACTGGGGAGCGGGAGAGGGCATCCGGGATGCACAACTCCTTACCTGCGCGCCAAGCCGCGGTGAAGACGAAGGCCAAAATCTTCTCCTTCAGGCGCTGGAGGCGGGGATTCTCGATGGCGTCCAGCGAATAGTGGTTAAGAATGGGGACCAAGGGCCTGTGGTCTGTGATGAGGTCGAAGTGCTGTAGGCCAATCAAGTAAAACTTGCACTTCGATAAGGCCCATACCACTGCCAGCAGCTCCAGCTCGATGGTAGCGTAGCGAGACTCAGCATCGGTGAGGAAGCGAGAGCCACACTGTACGAGCCGGTACTTTCCTCCACCTTGATCCTGGAGAAGGGCGTAACCAACCCCGTACAGGCGCGAGGCGTCTGTCTGGAGGACGGTGGGGAGCGCTGGGTCGAAAGTAGCGAGGATAGGTGGACTTGACAGGGCCTCCTTCACCTTATGAAAGGCGAGGTCGTGGTCCACGTGAATGTCCTCTTGGGGCTCATCAGGGGGCGGAGAGGCCCGGCAGCGGCGGAGACGTCAGGAGAAAATTCTGCCAGCTGGTTCACCAGGCCCATGAAAGACCTGAGATCCGTAAGGTTGGCAGGTTTTGCAAAGTCCGCTATGGCGCGAACTTTCTCCGGGTCCGCAGTAATGCCATCCCTTGAGAGTCGGTAGCCGCAGAAAGACACTGCAGGTGCTGCCAAGAAGAACTTCTCGGCATTCAGAGTGATGCCGTGCGTCCTACACCTGGTCAGTACCTCGTCGATGCGGCGAAGGTGCGTCAGGTAGTCCTCATCGTAGAGGAGGACGTCATCCGCTACCTTCACGCAGTTGGTCACGCCTTGAAGTGCCATGTCACCACGGAGACAGAAGGCGTCCCCCGTAGCAGCGAATCCCATAGGGCCACGGCAGTAGCGGAAGCATCCGTAAGGCGTGATGAAAGTGGTCAGTGGCTGATCCTCCTTCTTCAGTGGGATCTGCCAGTAACCACAGAGGGCGTCCATCGTCGAGACGTGCCGTACCTTCGGATCCACACTCCGTATAGATGCAAAAGGTGTGGGTGAAGGGTGGGTGGGACGGGACACCTGGCTGTTAAGCTTAGACAAGTCGGTAGTAATCCGCACTCCACCGTTAGTCTTAGCCACAGCGACTAGAGGGTGGCACCAAGGGGATGGGTCGTCACCAACGGGTACGATGACACCCTGGGCCACCATGGAATCCAGTTCCTTCTTGACTGAATCCCTGAAGGCGAGAGGAATCAACCGGGGAGTGTGTATGGCAAACGGCTGTGCATCTTCCCGCAGGTGTATCCTCATAGGCGGACCCGCCATAGCCTTCAGTGGCGCGGTCTGTAGGGCCTCCTTCGTCACCAGCACATCCGAGTACTCCTTCAGGAAGTAGGCCCTTGCGGCTGAAGGAGACGTCTCGTTGTGAAGAGGAAGCAGCCGTGACTTGGGTGGAGGCGGGGCGGGAGTGGACGCGGGTTCTGGGCAGCTCTGTGCGGCAGCGCCAGGCGCGTCGCTCATTGATTCCCGCACCCTGCTGGCGGTGTACCAAGCAGCTGGGATCTGCTCAGGAAAGTCTCTGGGCACCACGCCTAACTCCTTGCAGTGCTCCCACGACAACAAGGGTGTAGCGAGAGTAAGCTGCACGTCTATCCATCCGTGACACGACCTGGCGCCGTAGGTGATCTCTGCTTGAAAGGAGCCCACAGCATCCGGCATCTGGGAACCGTTCGCATTGTAGTACTGCAGCTGCGGTGGTGGTCCCAGGTCACGTTTGGTGAGGCCCAGTTTCTGGAGGTGCTTCAACCCAATCACCGTAGTATCAGCGCCGGTGTCCGGTATCACCTCGATGTGACCTGACACATCACCGTGTGTGACGGCGACGTGGATGGTGGGGGAAGGGGTAGCCCTGGGGCGTGTGGTCGATTCCACCCTCCTGATGTGACTCCGCTGCTGCTTGGGGCTGCGTGGGCCATCTGGAGGGGGCTGCCTGTGAACCACCCCGAGGGAAGTGCTCTGCTTTCCTCCTCGTCTCGGGCTTTTGGCCATGGGTTGGCGGCAGCACTTGTCGTAGTGTCCATAGCGACCACAGGCCTGACACTTGTGGCCTCGTGCAGGGCACCTGTCTGTGTTAGACCAGTGGACCCTACGGTCACAACCACGACACAGTGCGTCGGCGGCCGGGCATGTCTTAGGGCTGTGCTGCTTTCCACAGCTGCCACAGGAAGCACTAGGCGGAGGCGTGGAAGAACGTGTGGCAGCCTTCGCGTTGTTGGCCGCCTTCTTACCCTTCTTGTACTGAGAGATTGCTCTCACAGCAGGAGGGGCCCGTAAGGCAGAGGTGGCGGACTTGGTGGCCTCGTATGACCGACATTCAGTCACTACCACCTGGAGTGTGGAGGAAGCGTCCAGGGGGATGAGTTGCTGCACCAACTCTTCCTGCCTGACACCTGTCAAGATCCCGTGCTTGATCCAGGCTTCCTCACATTCCCGGCTGTGCGCCTTGCAGACGTCGATCTCCTCCGACAAACTCTTCAAACGCACAAAAAAGTCGTCAAAGGATTCGTTCTCCGCCTGCTTGCAGCTGGTGAATGCGCGGCGACGCAAAGCCTCGTTATTCCGACCCTTAACATGCTCCTGTAAAAGGTCGAGCACATCCGTCACTGAAGAGGTAGAATCGGGAGGCACTTGCAACGTGTGCTCCAAGACTCTCTGGGTCTCCAGCGACAAACACATCCGCAGTTGGATGAGCTGTTTGTTCGGAGGCATGCTGTCAAGGTCCACCATCGTGGAGTAATCTGTCCAACGCCGCCTCCACTCACGAAAAAGCTGAAACGTGACGTCTGGTGAGAGGGCGGGTGGGGGTTGAACAGATGCCTTGGGAGCTGTTTGTTTGGAGGCAAGAGTACCTGGAGGACGCTGGTGTGGTGGAGGAGGGAGGATATTGGCGCCTATATGCGCGCTACCTGCGAGTGAGGGAGGGTGGGTTAGCGCCAGGGTCGCCAAAAGTGCCTTAAAACGCAACTTTTCCTCCTCTCTTCGTGTCTCCTCCCTCTGAAGTTCCATCTCTCTGCATCTCTCGTCCGGGTCGTCCATCCACCTCAGAATTGTGGCAATGTCCGTCACTGGAGGTGGAGGGAGTCGTGTCTCCCATCTTGACGTTGTCCCTTCTTACCGCCCATCTTTGTGTGTGCGTGGACTGCACTGTTTAGTATATAAAGTGGCGCCTCAACAGCTCGAACCACATATATATGACATAAACAGCGCAGAAATAACGCATAGAGTCCACTGTTCTGTCTGTGAGTGAGTGCGTGCGTGCGTGTGTGTGTGTGTGTCTGAGACAGCAGATGCACTTCGTGGTGGCCTTAATGCCGGTGGCTAGAGACGCGGCGGGGGTGAGACCGTCAGTGTCTCCCGGGATGTCACACGAGAAGGGTGTACGCCTGCGTGCTCCGTGGGTACCACAAAAAACAGGCCAATGCTCAACTCTCAGCTCTAGACACACACTAATACACTGACACTAACACTGCCACCGTCACTAAAAAGCACGGTGACGGCCCAACACTGCACATCGCGGCGAAACACAGCGCAACACAACACAACACACTATGAGTCGACGCGCATATCGCCGGCAGATGTAACCGTCGGCATTGTCCACAGATCCTAGTCACTGCGCCATGATGGTTACAAGTGTTCCCTGAACAATGCAGTGATGGGTAGGGAAATACCGGGTAACACTGAAGTCCGTTTATTATGGATGAGAGAAATACAAGTGGTGACTAGCGTGTGCCATGCACGGCTCACACAGTCAGACTGAGGCTGCCTTGCCATATGGCAGCCTCGGGGCAATGTTGCCACATAACACGTGCAGTGTTGCCATGTAATTATATACATAAGTGCTACTCGGCACAGTAGCTTATATACAAGGTTGCTACTCGGCACAGTAGCTTAGATACATAACCTACAAGGACAGCGGTCTTTCTTTTAATAAAATTCCGCTCAGCCCTACGAAGAATAGCCATACAACGATTCCTAGAAGTAATGAAAGAGGTGTGGGTAATAGGAGAAGGAGATAGTTTCATAGCTCGATATCCCCTATCTCTCACCCTGCAAGCAAGAGAGCAGGAGCGATCAAACCATGATTGTAATGTGAAAGTTTTGGTAGAAGATGGGATAAATGCACTCATGCCACTCCGTATAACCCCAGCAATGCTGTCAACACATACTGAGGCATCCCAAGTGGAAAAGCAGCATTCATCCCAAGGAAAGTCAGTGAAGAATTCTCGCAAGGATTGCCAGCTTGCCCTCCGATAGTGCCATAGTTGACGTTTAGAGGGAGGTGGAGGAGGTGGTCGTGCCCAATTTCATTTAATAGAAGTAAGGTTGTGATCAGAAGACTCTAAGGGGGCAAAAATTGAGTATGAATAGTGTGAGGGGTTAGAGGTAAAACAAAGATCAAGAATGTTAGCAAGTTGATCGTGTCGATCAGGAACGCGTGTAGGGTGTTTGATTATTTGTTCCAAATCATTAAGTAAAGAAAAAGAGAGTGCCTCAGCTCCACCTGGGTCATCCCTTGCAGAGCCAAGCCACTCTCTGTGATGTACATTAAAATCCCCTAGGTAGAGGATCTCGGTGTTGGGATGTGTGGATTAGGGGGCAGTGAAATTTTGCTTAAAGCTGCACTCTTCAGGCATTGTTCCTTATACATATCTAAGACTCCATGCCAAATTTGAAGCTGATATGTCGAGGTTTAGTCTGCCGCATTTTCTACTGAAATTTTTAAATTTACCTACAGTACTAGCCAAACAGCCGCTGTGGCGGTGCAATGTTCTGTTCAGTGTTTATCAACTTTTTTTTCATATCTCTTATTTCATTTAAGTTGTCTTGTTGCAGATGAGTATGGTGCTATGTCTATATTGATTATCAGCCTTTTCTCATTTCATTTCTCAATGTTGTGTTACTGTACTGTAATGTAGGGGAGACCTGGGTAAGTTGGCGCACTTGAAATTGGCATTATCACAAAGTATGACAAGAGTCAGGTTATTGGACCACATAAGCTGCGGGATGCGAGACAAAAATACCGATTTAAGAGGCAAGAAATTGAGATGGCTAGTTTAGATAATTTGACGTCACTCTATTTTGATGGTAAGAAGACCGCCACTCGTGTGATGATAAAGAATGAGAAGACCGAGAAATGGAGTTCGAGGATGATGGTGAAAGATCATTATGTCATCATGGTTGAGCCTGGCAATGAATATCTCACACATGTGACTCCCAAGACTGGACACGGAAAGCAGATTGCCAAAACTATTCACGAGTTTCTGGTGGAGAAAAATCTAACCCAGCAGCCCATTGTGTGTGTTGGTTGTGATGGAACCAATGTAAATGTAGGATCAGAAAATGGAGTCATTCATCATCTTGAAATGTTACTTGGTCACCCGCTCCATTATTTCATATGTCAGCTTCACGGAAATGAGCTGCCTTTCCGCGCAGTTTTTTATCACTATGATGGTAAACCAAGTGGTCCTGAGCATTGGCGTGGTCCCATTGGAAAGCAGATCAAGGAGTCTTTGTCTGAGCTTCCAGTTGTCGCCTTCCAGCCAGTCAGTTTCCCTGATTTCCCTGTGTTTAATGATGAAGTGGAGAAAGATCTGTCCTGGGATCAGAAATACCTGTATAGGATTTGTAAAGGAGTTATCACAGGTGTTGTTGAAGATGACTTGGCTGCTATTGAGCCAGGTCCTCCCTGTGTGTCAAGGTGGAACACCTTATGAAGTAGAATCCTCAGGCTGTATGTAGCAACATCAAGACCCAGCCATGAGTTGAAAAGAATTGTCATTACAATAATAAAGTTCAGTGCTCCAATGTGGTTTTACATCAAGATACACCCTTACGTAACACACGGCTCAAGGAACGTATTCCAGTCCCTGCTATATATGAAACACCTGAATAGTGAGGAGGAGACGATAGTGAAGAAGGCTGTCCAGAGAAATGCATATTTCGCCCACACAGATCAACTTCTTCTTGGTATGTGTGCAGATGAGGACATGACTGTTAGAGAAAAAGCTGTCTCAATGATAAGAAAAATTAGAGAGGAGAATCAGCAAAAGGAAGAATGCACTGGCAGATCTGAAGAGGAGGAGGAAGATTCTGATGCTACTGTTGACGATAATTTGTTAAACTATACTGATGAGGAGGGTAAAGATGGAGATGGGAATGAGGATGTGCCTCCTGTAGTCAACATGAGAAAGGTGGTGACTCCGAAACTAAAGTGGCAAGCAAAAAACTATCATTCCATGATTAACTGGAGGAATGAACTCAAGACTGAGCCTCCTTACATTGCTTCTCTGTCAAATCTACAGGTTAATGACATTCTTGAGACACCATTAGTGGTGCCCAATTGGCCAAACAGCACTCAGGCGGTCGAGAGAGGCATAAAAGTGATGACTGAAGCTTGCACTGAAGTGACGGGATACGAATCGAGAGATGGATATATTAGGCAAAGATTATTGTCTAGGAAAATGATGCCAAGGTTCCGCACAAAAAAGAATTTCAATATGAACTTGTAATGATTTTCTATACGGTGTACCTGTAAAATAACATGTGAATTAAATCGATGTCACCCATGTAAAATTTATCATTATCCTGGAAAACATTAAATGACACCTAATTTTTGGTATACACTAAAAGTTGACAAAAAGTCGTTCGCGATGCGGCAGGGTAAGTATGCATGAAATGGCATGAAATTTTGCACAGGTGTTTGTTACAGCCATACAAACGATGCCTGAAAAGTGCAGCCTGCAACTCAAATAAAAGTGTTTTTTCCCTGCCCCCTAGTGTGGATAGCAACGACTCATGGCAAGAAGTGAGATAGTCAAAGAGTTCAAAATAGTTCGTAGAGTTGGGAGAACAGTATAGGAAACAAAGAAAAATAGTCACAGTAGGTAGAGATATCTTGAGCCAGATGACATCCTAAAGGGGAGATTCAAGATCCGTGAGTCGGGCTATAGGTGTACGTGTGTTGCATTAGGCGCATACACCTCCCTTAGAACGGAAGTAGGTATAAAGGTTGTAGTTAGAGACTTGAAAAGGTTTGGGTGAAGCTGCTTTGGTCAGTTGAAGTTCGGAGAGTAGTAAGAGATCTGGGGAAGATTGGATCTCAGTCCGCGAATGTTGGAAAAATGAAGTGTGAAAAAAGCCGATCCTCCAGCAACCGCGGTGGCGTCAGTTGAGGCCCCAGTAGCTTGATGATGATCAGGTCGGCCCTGGGGTTCACAACCTTCCCTACCAGTGGGATCCATCCGAGAAGGCCCCGCTGCAGTGTTAATATCAACTGACATAGGAGAATAAAATAGAATGAATAAAACGGATGAAGAATGAGTACGGTTTTATTTGTGGTGTTATCAGTAGTAAGAGACAGTTGAGACCCTGCAATTGTGTGTAAATGAGGCAGAAAGATAGATCAGCAACCTGGGACCTGGTCACAATTTTCGTGATGCCATATGGTAGTAGGGTCTACCATTAGACAACACATTATGCTTCCAATATCTTCCCAGGCGGTAGTACCTCCCTGTTTGATAGCTGCCGCCTACTACCTACTAGCGACGTATAGATTTATTCTGACGTTTGTTTAAGCTGAATCAGCCTTGTTTTTGTTTTTTTAAAGGTCAGTTGAAAATATTGGACGGAGCCGCGGGTCGGCTCGGACAGAATTTTTGGCGTATCTTTGTTTTCGTCAAGTAGAAACATTGGTCAGTGTTAGTGAACAGTCAAAGGTGAAGAAGACGAAGGCCTCCGTGATGCCAGTCGTCTTGCTTTTATTGCGCGCGCGCGACCATGGAGGCAATATATATTGTTTATGGCATAGTGTGGAGGGGGGGGGGGGCGACGCGACGCACAGTGAGGAAGGTAGTTTGTCTGATGATATTTTATAAAGTTGGGGAAACATAATGAAAGATTTACCTGGACTACATATGAACAGTTATGCCTGACTGGGTAGCATGATTCATCTGAGACGAGAATCCCTGACTGAGTCTCTATACGGAACATATCATGGTTCACAACATCCCAGAGTCGTTAATGTGGTAAATGGTATATTCCACAGTTACTATATTTCTCAGTATACTTAAATTATACACCTGGAAACTGAAGATCAGAGCGTGTGGGAAGGCTCGAGTATTCCTCGATACCTTTATCCTAAGCTGTGGGAGGGACGAGGGTGTATTATCGTTGTCGTATGCAATATTCTTTAACTGAAAGTTTTGGTCATAGTTAAAATGAGGATAATATTTCCCTCTAAAACTCATCGAAAAATTCGCAGATAAAACCTGATTCCCAGATACTGGAAAAATTACCAAAGTATTAATAATCTTAATACAATTTCAAATATTTTTCTCGTGATATTTGTTTTTATTTTACTTTACACAATACATAAAGGTAATGAATTATATCTTTCTGTTGCTGATGAACGATGAAGAAATAGTTCACTATGATATGAAACACCTGGCCCTTACCACCTGGCCCTCACCACCTGGCCCTCACCACCTGGCCCTCACCACCTGGCCCTCACCACCTGGCCCTCACCACCTGGCCCTCACCACCTGGCCCTCACCACCTGGCCCTCACCACATGGCCCCTCTCACCACCCTGGCCCTCCTGCACCTGGCCCCTCACCACCTGGCCCTCACCACCTGGCCCTCACCACCTGGCCCTCACTACCTGGTCCTCACCACCTGGCCCTCCACCACCACAGCCCTCAATACCTGGCCCTCACCACCTGGCCCTCAATACCACAGCCCTCATGCCCCACAGCCCTCACCACCTGGCCACTCACTACCTGGCCTCACTACCTGGCCCTCACTACCTGGTCCTCATTACCTGGACCTCCAATACCTGGCCCTCAATGCCCTGGCCCTCAATGCCTGGCCCTCCACCACACCCTGGCCCTCAATACCTGGCCCTCAATGCCTGGCCCTCACCACCTGGCCCTCACCACCTGGCCCTCACCACCTGGCCCTCACCACCTGGCCCTCACCACCTGACCCTCACTGCCTGGCCCTCACCACCTGACCCTCACTGCCTGGCCCTCACCACCTGGCCCTCACCACTTGGCCCTCACTACCTGGCTTTCATTACCCGAATTTTATTTTTTTTAATTTGCCCCCCGAGGGGGCTAGTTTATTGGGCACCCCCTTGCAACCTGTGCAAGGTGAAGGGCAGAAGCGTTTACAGTACCCATCGGGGAAGCATGCGGATGAGTGTACTGGGGAGGGAGAGAGGTCGAGGGGGTGTAGCGATGATAACGCAGGATGTCAGCAGCAGTGCGGTTCGGGCCAGTGTTGAGAGAGGGAGGGAAGGGTAATGGGGGCAGGCCGGCACAGGAGGGTGTTAAGACGCGAGTGCAGTGAGCGCGACAGGGGAATCGGTTGCTCACTGCGAAGAAGTTTAACACCAAGGATGGCATTGAGAGCAGTAATTCGATCGCAGACGGGGAGCAGGATCAGTTCACGCTGCATGACTTCTATTCTGGTGGTCATAGGGCAGCCGAGGATGAGTCTTTTCGCTATGTTTTGGATTGTCTCTACTCTTTGTTTCTCGCGCTGGGAGGCAACTACAAGGACAGGAGAGGCATAATCTATGACAGTTCTAACGACGGCAATGTACACGAGACGTAGACCCTGACAGAGGCTCCTTTGAGGCCGTGGGTGAGGGACTGGTGGGGCCTCGTTCGTTGGCGGCACTGGGAGATGACGTGGGCGGCGACAGCGGAGGTGGTGGCTCTGGTAGTGGCACGCACGGGTAGACCAAGGAACCTGTAGGTGTGTCCTTGTTCAATTTCCTTGCAGAGTCAGCGGTGTCTGACGCCGGAAATGCGAGTTGAACTTGGTTTCAGTGTGTGAGATGACTAACCCGAGTGTTTGACAGGTCTGGGCGAACGTGGAGAGTATAGGTTCATGTTGCACTATAGTAATTTGGGGGAGAATATCGTCAGCGTAGCTTATGATGTGACCGTCTAGGGCGCGCTCAGCGAAGATGTCGTTGAGGCGGCAGATAGAGTTCATGAGAACAATAAAGAGTTTAGGGCTCAGGACACCACCCTGAGGCGTGCCAAGATCAAGGTCCTAGAGTAGTGGCCCTGAAAACGGACACGGGCCTGTCGATGGGAGCGGCAGTCAGCAATCCACCTGAGTTTGCCCTTCACATCCATGCCCGTGAAGCCCTCAAGGATCACTTCACTGTTGGCTTTATCAAATGCACCCTTGAAGTCGACGAAGAGGTCCTCACCACCTGGCCCTCACCACCTGACCCTCACCGCCTGGCCCTCGCCGCCTGGACCTTACCACCTGGCCCTCACCACCTGGCCCTCACCACCTGGCCCTCACCACCTGGCCCTCACCGCCTGGCCCGACGGCCGCCTGGCCCTCACCACCTAGTCCTCACCACCTGTCCTTCACTACCTGAGCCTCACTGCCTGGCCCTCACCACCTGGCCCTCACCACCTGGCCCTCACTACCTGGCCCTCACTACCTGGCCCTCATTACCTAGTCTTCCTTCACAACCCAATGTC
>NW_024736293.1:0-10638 GCF_018991925.1 Homarus americanus
CATTTTTTATGATACAATTTCCCCGTTTTCTATGATAATTCTATTTTCAGGAAAGTTGGTTATCTAACCAACTTTCCGGAAGTGAATATTCCCATTTTTTATGATACAAATTTCCGTTTTCTATGATAATCTATTTTCGGGAAAAGTTGGTTATCTAACAACTTTCCGGAAAGTGGATATTTCCATTTTTATGATACAAATTTCGTTTTTTTATGATAATCTATTTTCGAAGTTGGTTATCTAACCAACTTTCGCGGAAAGTAGATATTTCCATTTTATGATACAAATTTCCGTTTTTCTATGATAATCTATTTTCCTTAAATTTGGTTATCTAACCAACTTTCCGGAAAGTAGATATTTCCCATTTTTTTGTGATACAAATTTCCGTTTTTCTGTAATCTACTTCACAAATTAGGTAATATTTCCGAAAACACAATCTATTCCCCGAAAAGTCGATAATCTAATTTCATTAGAAATCTTCTACTTTTCGGGGTAACCAACTTTCGGTAGATATTTCCCATTTTTATGATACAAATTTCCCGTTTTTGTATCTATTTTGGAAGTTGTTTATCTTAACTTTCGCGGAAAGTAGATATTTCCATTTTTATGATACAAATTTCCGTTTTCTATGATAATCTATTTTCCGGAAATTTGTTTATCTAACCAACTTTCCCGGAAAGTAGATATTTCCATTTTTATGATACAAATTTCCGTTTTTCTATGATAATCTATTTTTCGGGAATTTGGTTATCTAACTTTTTTCGGGGAAAGTAGATATTTCCCATTTTTATTGATACAAATTTCCGTTTTCTATGATAATCTATTTTCGGGAAAGTTGGTTATCTAACTTAACTTTCCGGAAAGTAGATATTCCATTTTTATGATACAAATTTCCGTTTTTCTCAGTAATCTATTTTCGGGAAAGTTGGTTATCTAACCAACTTTCGCGGAAAGTAGATATTTCCCATTCTTTATAATACAAATTTCCCGCTTTCTATGATAATCTATTTTTCGGAAAATTTGGTTATCTAACCAACTTTCCCGGAAAGTAGATATTTCCATTTTTATGATACAAATTTCCCGTTTTCTTTGATAATCTATTTTCGGTTAAATTGGTTATCTATCAACTTTCGGAAGTAGATATTTCCCATTTTTATGATACAAATTTCCGTTTTCTATGATAATCTATTTTCGGCAAATTTGGTTGTTAACTCAACTTTGAAAGTAGATATTCCCCATTTTTTGTGATACAAATTTCGTTTCTATGATAATCTATTTTTCGGGAAATTTTGTTTATCTGATGCTTTTTGATAGTAGATATTTCCATTTTTTATGATACAAATTTCGTTTTTGCTGATAATCTTTTAGCAAATTTGGTTATCTATTCAACTTTCGGAAAGTAGATATTTTCATTTTTTTGTGATACAAATTTCCGTTTTTATGTTAATCTATTTTCGGAAGTTTGGTTTATCTAACCAACTTTCGAAGTGGATATTTCTATTTTTGTGATACAAATTTCCCGTTTTCTATGATAATCTACTTCATAAAATTGGTAATATTTCCCCAAAATTTAATCTATTCCCCCGAAAAATCGATAATCTACTTTCCCGAAAGTGAAAATCTATCTACTTTTCGGGAAAGATAACCAACTTTCCGGAAAGTGTTAGATATTTCCCATTTTTTATGATACAAATTTCCCGTTTTCTATGATAATCTGTTTTTCGGGAAAGTTGTTTATCTAACTCAACTTTCAAGGAAAGTAGATATTTCCTATTTTTTATGATACAAATTTCCGTTTTCATATGATAATCTATTTTCGGCAAATTTGGTTATCTAACCAACTTTCCCGGAAAGTAGATATTTCCCATTTTTTTACATATTTGTTCCGTTTTCTATGATAATCTATTTCGGGAAAGTTGTTTTCCATCTCTTTCACGGAAAGTAGATATTTTATTTTTATGATACAAATTTCCGAATTTTCTGTGATAATCTATTTTCGGTGTTTATCTAATAACTTTCATGAAGTAGATATTTCCCATTTTTTATGATACAAATTTCCGCGTTTTCTATGATAATCTATTTTCGGCAAATTTGGTTATCCTTAACTTTCAGAAGTAGATATTTTCCCATTTTTATGATACAAATTTCGTTTTTTATGATAATCTATTTTCGGGAAAGTTGTTTTATCTAATAACTTTCAACTTTCTTGGAAGTAGATATTTCCCATTTTTATGATACAAATTTCCCGTTTTCTATGATAATCTATTTTCGGAAAATTTGGTTTATCTAACTCAACTTTCCCCAGAGATAGATGTTCCCATTTTTTATGTTCAAATTTCCCGTTTTCTATATTCAATCTATTTTCGGAAAATTTGGTTATCTAACTTTTCTAACTTTCGATAGATATTCCCCATTTTTTGTGATACAAATTTCCGTTTTTGCTGATAATCTGCTTCGCAAAATTCGGTAATATTTCCCCCAAAATTCAATCTATTCCCCGAACAATCCCGATAATCTACTTTTCCAAAAGTAGAAAATCTATCTACTTTTCAAGGGAAAGTAGATAACCAACTTTCCCGGAAAGTAGATATTTCCGTTTTTCTATGATAATCTATTTTCCGGGAAAGTTGTTTATCTAACAACTTTCGCGGAAAGTGGTACTGTTTTTTATGATACAAATTTTCCCGTTTTCTATGATAATCTATTTTTGAGGAAAATTTGGTTATCCTAACCAACTTTCGCGGAAAAGTAGATATTTCCCATTTTTTATGATATAAATTTCCCGTTTTTCTATGATAATCTGTACCGGCAAATTTGGTTATCTGACCAACTTTCCCGGAAAATGGAATATTTCCCATTTTTATGATACAATTTCGTTTTCTATGATAATCTATTTTTCAGGAAAGTTGTTTTATCTAACTTTCAACTTTTCTTGAAAGTAGATGTTTCCCCATTTTTGTGATGCAAATTTCCCCGTTTTCTATGATAATCTATTTTTCAGGGAAAGTTGTTTATCTAACTCAACTTTTCGCGGAAGTAGATATTTCCCATTTTTATGATACCAATTTTGTTTTCTGCCAGTAATAATCTATTTTCGGGAAAGGTTGTTTTATCCTTTCAACTTTCGCGGAAAGTAGATATTTCCCATTTTTTTATGAGCTTCAAATTTCCGTTTTCTGTAGTAATCTATTTTCGGCAAATTTAGTTTATCTGACCAACTTTCACGGAAGTAGATATTTCCCATTTTTTATGATACAAATTTCCCGTTTTTCTATGATAATCTATTTTCAGGAAAAGTTGTTTATCTAACAACTTTCATGGAAAGTAGATATTTCCCGATTTTTTATGATTTTCGAAATTTCCCGTTTTCTATGATATGACCCTATTTTCGGCAAATTTTGGTTATCTATCAACTTTCCCGGAAAGAGTAGATATTTTCCCCATTTTTGCTGATACAAATTCCCGTTTTCTGCCTGATAATCTATTTTCAAAATTTGATTTTATATACGCTTTCGGAAAGTAGATATTTCCATTTTTATATGATATAAATTTCCCGTTTTCTATGATAATCTATTTTCGTAGATTTGGTTATCGACCCAACTTTCCCGGAAAGTAGATATTCCCATTTTTTATGATACAAATTTCCGTTTTTCTATGATAATCCTATTTTCGGGAAAGTTGTTTATCTAACAACTTTCGCGGAAAGTAGATGTTTCCCATTTTTATGATACCATTCCCGTTTTCTATGATTAATCTATTTTCAGGAAAGTTGTTGTTTATCTCCAACTTTCGCGGAAAGTAGATATTTCCCATTTTTATGATACAATTTCGTTTTTCTATGATAATCTATTTTCGGCAAATTTGATTTATCTAACCAACTTTCCGGAAGAGTAGATATTTCCCCATTTTTTATGATGCAAATTTCCCGTTTTCTATGATAATCTATTTTCGGGAAAGTTGTTTATCTAACTCAACTTTCGCGGAAATAGATATTTCCACATTTTTATGATACCAAGTTCCGTTTTCTACTATGATAATAATCTATTTTCGGCAAATTTGGTTATCTATTCAACTTTCGGAAATTAGATATTCCCATTTTTATGATACAAATTGCGTTTTCTGTATTAATCTATTTTTCCGGAAAATTTGGTTATCTACTCTTTCAGGCGAAATTTCCCATTTTTGTGATACAAATTTCCCGTTTTCTATGATAATCTGCTTCGCAAAATTAGGTAATATTTCCCCCAAAATTCGAAAATCTATTCCCCGAAAATCAAATCTACTTTCGAAAAGTGAAAATATCACTTTTCGGGAAAGTAGACTTTCAACTTTCCCGGAAAGTAGATATTTCCACATATTTAAATTTCCCGTTTTTCTATGATAATCTATTTTCGGGAAAGTTGTTTATCAAGCTTTCAACTTTCATGAAGTAGATGTTTCCCATTTTTGCTGATACAAATTTCCCGTTTTCTGTGATAATCTATTTTCGGCAAATTTGGTTAGCTAACCAACTTTCCCGGAAAGTACATATTTCCCCATTTTTTATGATTACAAATTTCCTGTTTTTCTGCCATTAATCTATTTTCCGGAAAGTTGTTTATCTAATAACTTTCTTGAAAGTAGATATTTCCCCATTTTTATGATACAAGGGCTTTTACATTTTCTGTGATAATCTATTTTCGGCAAATTTGGTTATCCTAACTCTTCCCGGAAGAGTAGATATTTCCCCATTTTTATGAGTAAATTTTGTCGTTTTCTATGATAATCAATTTTCCGGAAAATTTGGTTATCTAAACTTTCGGAAAGTAGATATTTCCCATTTTTTGTGATACAAATTTCCCGTTTTCTATGATAATCTACTTCGCAAAATTAGGTAATATTTCCCCCAAAATTCGAAAATCTATTCCCCGAAAAATCGATAATCTACTTTCGAAAAGTAGAAAATCTCTATCTACTTTTCGGAAAATGTAACTCAGGAAAGTGAATAAACATTTTATGATACAAATTTCCCGTTTTCTATGATAATCTATTTTCGGGAAAGTTGTTTATCTAACTCTTTCATGGAAAGTAGATATTTCTATTTTTATGATAGAATTTCCCCGTTTTCTATGATAATCTATTTTCGGCAAATTTGGTTATCTAATAACTTTCGGTAGATATTTCCCATTTTTTGTGATACAAATTTCCCGTTTTCTGTGGTAATCTATTTTCCTGAGAAGTTGTTTATCTAACTCAACTTTCACTTGGAAAGTAGATATTTAAACATATGATACAAATTTCCCGTTTCTATGATAATCTATTTTCCGGGAAAGTTGTTTATCTAACCAACTTTACTTGGAAATAGATATTTCCATTTTTATGATACAAATTTCCGTTTTCTATGATAATCAGCCTGGTAAAATTTGGGATTTATCTAACACCAACTTTCGAAGTAGATATTTTCCCATTTTTTTATGATACAAATTTCCCGTTTTCTATGATAATCTATTTTCAGGAAAGTTGTTTATCTAATAACTTTCATGAAAGTAGATATTTCCCATTTTTATGATACAAATTTCCCGTTTTCTATGATAATAATCCTATTTTCGGAAGAATTGGTTATCTAACCAACTTTCGGAAAGTAGATATTTCCCCATTTTTTATGATACAAATTTCTACGTTTTCTATGATAATCTATTTTCGGAAAATTTGGTTATCTATTAACTTTCGGAAGAGTAGATATTTCCCATTTTTTGTGATACAAATTTTACGTTTTCTATGATAATCTACTTCCATAAATTAGGTAATGTTCCCCAAGAATTCGAAAATCTATTCCCCAGACAATCGATAATCTACTTTTTGAAAAGTAGAAATCTATCTCTACTTTCGGGGAAAGTAGATAACCAACCTCGGAAAGTAGATATTTTAGACACTATGATAATCTATTATTTTCCGGAAAGTTAATTTATCTAACCAACTTTTCATGGAAGAAGTAGATATTTCAGCTTTTTATGATACACAAATTTCCCGTTTTCTATGATAATCTATTTCGCGGAAAATTTGGTTATCTAACTTTCTTTCATGGAAAGTGGAGTATTTCCCATTTTTTATGATATACAATTTCGTTTCTGATAGTCTATTTTTGACAAATTTGGTTTATCTGAGCCGCTTTCGGAAAGTGAATATTTCCCCATTTTTTATGATACAAATTTTCGTTTCTATGATAAACATCTATTTCCTGATTGTTTATCTAACTCAACTTTCATGAAGTAGATATTTCCCATTTTATGATACAAATTTCCCGTTTTCTATGATAATCTATTTCCGGGAAAGTTGTTTATCTAGCGTAACTTTCATGGAAAGTAGATATTTCCCATTTTTATGATACAAATTTCCGTTTTCTACTATGATAATCTATTTCCGGGAAAAGTTGTTTTATCTAACTCAACTTTTCATGGAAAGTAGATATTTCCCATTTTTATGACACCAAATTTCCGTTTTTCTATGATAATCTATTTTCGGCAAATTTGGTTATCTGATAACTTTCCCGGAAGTAGATATTTCCCATTTTATGATACAAATTTCGTTTTCTGCGATAATCAGCTTTTCAGGAAAGTTGTTTTATCTAACAACTTTCATGGAAAGTAGATGTTTCCCATTTTTTATGATACAAAATTCCCGTTTTCTATGATAATCTATTTTCGGCAAATTTGATTTATCTAATAACTTTCCCGGAAGTAGATATTTTCCCATTTTTTTTATGATACAAATTTCCCGTTTTCTATGATAATCTATTTTCGGAAAATTTGGTTTATCTGTATTTCAACTTTCCCGGAAAGTAGATATTTCCATTTTGTGTTCAAATTTCCGTTTTCTATGATAATCTGCTTCGCAAATTAGTAATATTTCTAAAATTCGAAATCTATTCCCGAAAAATCGATAATCCACTTAGTAGAAAATCTATCTACTTTTCGGGGAAAGTGAACAACCAACTTTCCGGAAGTAGATATTTCCATTACATATTGATACAAAATTTCCGTTTTCTATGATAATCTTTTTTCGGGAAAGGTTGTTTGTCTAACCAACTTTCGCGGAAAGTAGATATTTCCCATTTTTTATGATACAAATTTCCGTTTTCTTCCAGTAATCTATTTTCCGGCAAATTTGGTTATCCTAACCAAGTAGATATTTCTATTTTTATGATACAAATTTCCCGTTTTCTATGATAATCTATTTTCCGGGAAAGTTGTTTATCAATAACTTTCGCGGAAAATGAATATTTCCCCATTTTTTATGATACCAAATTTCCCGTTTTCTACTTGATAATCTATTTTTCCTTGCGTTGGTTATCTAACCAACTTTCCGGAAAGTAGATATTTCCCATTTTTATGATGGAAATTTCCGTTTTCTATGATAATCTATTTTCGGAAAATTTGGTTATCTATCCAACTTTCCCGGAAAGTAGATATTTCTTTTGTGATACAAATTTCGTTTCTATGATAATCTACTTCTTCTCAAAAATTAGGTAATATTTCCCCCAAAATTCGAAATCTATTCCCCGAAAAATCGATAATCTACTTTCCCGAAAAGTAGAAAATCATCTACTTTGGAAAGTAGATAACCAACTTTCTGGAAAGTAGATATTTCCGGCCACTATGATACCATTTTCGTTTTCTATGACCGTCTATTTTCGGCAAATTTGGTTATCCCAATAACTTTCCGGGAAAGTAGATATTTTCCCCATTTTTTATCGCCCTAGAAATTTCCCGTTTTCTATATTGATAATCTATTTTCAGGAAAGTTGTTTATCTAACCAACTTTCGCAGAGAGTGAATATTCCCATTTTTATGATACAAATTTCCGTTTTCTATGATAATCTATTTTCGGCAAATTTGGTTATCTAACTCAACTTTCAGTAGATATTTCGCATTTTATGATAAAGGAAATTTCCGTTTTCCATGATAATCTATTTTTAATTTGGTTGTCTAACCAAACTTTCCCGGAAAGTGAATATTCCACGATACAAATTTCCCGTTTTCTATACGATAATCTAGCGCAAAATTAGGTAATATTTCCCCCAAATTCTATTCCCCCGAAAAAAAAATCGATAATCTGCTTTCCCGAAAAGTAGAAAAATCTATCTATATCGAAAGTAGACCTTAACTTTCCCCGGAAAAGTGGAAATATTTCCCCTTTTTATGACACAAATTTCCCGTTTTTCTATGATAATCTATTTTCGGGAAGGTGTTTATCTAACCAACTTTTCGGGAAAGTAGATATTTCCCCATTTTTATGATACAAATTTCACGTTTTATATGATAATCTATTTTCGGCGGCAAATTTGGTTATCTAACATAACTTTCCGGAAAGTAGATATTTCCCATTTTTATGATACCAGGCACCACGTTTTCTATGATAATCTATTTTTCCGGAAAGTTATCTAACTCAATTTTCATGAAAGTAGATATTTCCCATTTTATGATATAAAATTTCCGTTTCTATGATAATCCTATTTTCCGGGAAAGTTGTTTATCTAACTCTTTCATGAAATAGATATTTTCATTTTTTTGATACAAATTT
This sequence comes from Homarus americanus, assembly GCF_018991925.1. Taxonomy (NCBI): domain Eukaryota; kingdom Metazoa; phylum Arthropoda; class Malacostraca; order Decapoda; family Nephropidae; genus Homarus; species Homarus americanus. Next base: position 8,560 of record NW_024736293.1, read on the forward strand.
CTGATAATCTATTTTCGGCAAATTTGATTTATCTAATTAACTTTTGGGGTTGTTTATTTCTTTTATGATACAAATTTCCGTTTTTTGTTATTATATTTTCAGGAAATTTGTTTATCTAACTCAACTTTCTGGAAGTAGATATCATTTTTTGTGATGGTATTTCGTTTTCTATGATAATCTTTTCGGCAAATTTGGTTATTATATTTCGGAAGTTATATTTCCATTTTTGATACTAATTTCCGTTTTCTATGTAATCTGTTTTTGGGAAAAGTTGTTTATCTACTTTTTGGAAGTAGATATTTATTTTTTATGATGCTAATTTTACATTTTCTGTGATAATCTATTTTCTGGAAATTTGGTTTATCTAACCAACTTTCGGAAGAAGATGTTTCTATTTTTATGATACAAATTTGCGTTTTCTGTGATAATCTATTTCGGCAAAGTTGTTTATCTAACCAACTTTCGGAAAGTAGATATTTCCTTTTTATGATACAAATTTCCGTTTTCTATGATAATCTGTTTTCGTTAATAGTTGTTTCTACTCAACTTTCCGGAAGTAGATATTTCTATTTTTATGATGCAAATTTCCGTTTTTAAATCTATTTTCAGAGAGTTGTTTATCTATTAACTTTTGGAAGTAGTAATATTTCATTTTTATGATACAAATTTGCGTTTTTGATAATCTATTTTTCGGAAAGTTGTTTATCATAACACTTTCTGGAAAATGGTATTTCCATTTTTTATGATACAAATTTTTCGTTTTCTGTGATAATCTATTTTCAGGAAATTGGTTATCTAACCAACTTTCGGAAGATGTTTTCCCATTTTTATGATACAAATTTCCTTTCTGTGATAATCTATTTTTTCGGGAAATTTGTTATCTAACTCCTTTGTGGAAAGTAGATATTTCCATTTTTATGATGTTTCCGTTTTCTATGATAATCTATTTTCGGCAAATTTGGTTATCTGCTTCTTTCTGGAATGTAGATATTTCCATTTTTTTGATACAAATTTCCCGTTTTTATGATAATCTATTTTTGGGAAATTTGTTTGTTATCTTTCTTGATAGATATTTCCATTTTTTGTAATTACAAATTTCCCGTTTTTTATGATAATCTGTTTTTGGGTTTGTTTTCTACAACTTTCTGGAGTAGTTTTTCCATTTTTTGTGTAATTTTTGTTTTCTATGATAATCTGTTTCAGGAAAGTTGATTATCTAGCTTTTTGCAGAATGAATCTTTCCCATTTTATATTTCAAATTTTCCCGTTTCATGAATAATCTGTTTTCAGCAAATTTGGTTTATCTATCCAACTTTCGGAAAGTAAATCTTCCATTTTTTTATGATACAAATTTTCGTTTTCTCCCTGCTCAGTAATCTATTTTCAGGAAAGTTGAGACATCAAAAACTTTTGCGGAAAGTAGATATTTCCCATTTTTACTATGATAATCTATTTTCGGGAAAGTTGTTTATCTAACCAACTTTTCAGCGGAAGAAGCAAATATTTCCCATTTTTGTGATACAAATTTCGTTTCTATGATAATCTATTTTCGGCAAATTTGGTTATCTATCCAACTTTCGAAAGTAGATATTTCCTATTTTTTTATGATACTTTTACATTTCCCGTTTTCTGTGATAATCTCTTTCGGGAAAGTTGTTTTATCTAACCAACTTTCATGGAAAGTAGATATTTCCCATTTTGTAATTGCAAATTTCGTTTTCTATGATAATCTCATTTTCAAGCATTTACAGTTATCTATCTTTAGGAAAGTAGATATTTCCCATTTTATGTTCAAATTTCATTTTTCTATGACAATCTATTTTTTAAAGAAAGTTGTTTATCTAACTCTAACTTTCGCGAAATGGAATCAGCTGTACATGATACAAATTTTCCACGGTTTTCTGCAGTAATCTATTTTTCATAAATTTGGTTATCCGTAGCTTTCCGGAAAGTAGATATTTCCATTTTTTATGATACAAATTTCCGTTTTTCTGTGATAATCTATTTTTCGGGAAAGTTGTTTATCAACTCCTTTCATGGGAAAAGTAGATATTTTATTTTATGATACAAATTTCCGTT
>NW_024736294.1:0-11854 GCF_018991925.1 Homarus americanus
TTGAACAGGCTTTGTGTGAAATATAGCAGAGTCTAGGACTGCTTTTATTGTCCTGGTGGCCCAGAGGTAACGTTCCCCGGTCACAATTAGAAGATCATGGGTTCGAATCCTGGTGGGGTGAGGTGTTGATTATATGTAGAAGCCGCATGCTTTATTGGGGAATGAAATATATATGGATCCTCGTGTTTTGAAGCCGCATTTGGTAAAACGTTGCCCTGATCACCTAAGCGGCACGGGTGGTCCCCATTAGAGGTTCACGGCGCCATAAGGTCGTTGAACAGGCTTTGTGTGAAATATAGTAGAGTCTACGAATGCTTTTATTGTCCTGTTGGCCCAGAGGTAGCATTCCCCAGTCACAATTATACGATCGTCTCTTCAAATCCTGGTGGGGTGAGGCGTTGATTATATGTAGAAGTCCGCGTGCTTTATTGGGCTAATGAAATATATATGGATCCTCGTGTTTCGAAACCGCATTTGGTAAAACGTTGCTCTGATCACCTTAGCGGCACGGGTGGTCCCCTATAGTTGTTCACAGCGCCATAAGCTCGTTGAACAGGCTTTGTGTGAAATATAGTAGAGTCTAGGACTGCTTTTATTGTCCTGGTGGCCCAGAGGTAGCATACCCCAGTCACAATTATATGATTGTGGGTTTGAATCCTGGTGGGGTGAGGTGTTTGTTATATATAGAAGTCCGAGTGCTTTATTGGGCTAATGAAATATATATGGATCCTCGTGTTTCCAAGCCGGATTTGGTAAAACGTTGCTCTGATCACATAAGCGGCACGGGTGGTCCCCATTAGAGGTTCACTGCGCCATAAGCTCGTTGAACAGGATTTGTGTGAAATATAGCAGAGTCTAGGACTGCTTTTAGTGTCCTGGTGGCCCAGAGGTAGCATACCCCGGTCACAATTATAAGATCGTGGGTTTGAATCCTAGTGGGGTGAGGTGTTGATTATATGTAGAAGTCAGCGTGCTTTATTGGGCTAATGAAATATATATGGATTCTCCTGTTTCGAAGCCGCATTTGGTTAAACGTTGAAAACCCATACGGTCACCTTGGCGGCACAGGTGGTCCCATTAGCAGAGTTCCGCGGCGCCATAGCTCGTTGAACAGGCTTTGTGTGAAATATAGCAGAGTCTGGGACTTTGCTTTTTTTCCTGTTGGCCCAGAGGTAGCGTTCGGTCTGAGTATAAGATCTTGGGTTTAAATCCTGGTGGGGTGAGGGGTTGATTATATGTAGAAGTCCGCGTGCTTTATTGGGCTAATGAAATATATATGGATTCTCCTGTTTCGAAGCCGCATTAGGTAACACGTTGCTCTGATCACATAAGTGGCACGGGTGGTCCCCATTAGAGGTTCACGACGCCATAAGCTCGTTGAACAGGCTTTGTGTGAAATATAGCAGAGTCTAGGACTGCTTGTATTGTCCTGGTTGCCCAGAGGTAGCATTCCCCGGTCACAATTATAAGATCGTGGCTTCAAATCCTGGTGGGGTGAGGCGTTGATTATATGTAGAAGTCTGCGTGCTTTATTGGGCTAATGAAATATATATGGATCCTTGGGTTTCGAAGCCGCATTTGGTTAAACGTTGCTCTGATCACCTAAGCGGCACGGGTGATTTTTACATTAGAATTCACAGCGCCATAAGCTCGTTTAACAGGCTTTGTGTGAAATATAGTAGAGTCTAGGACTGCTTTTATTGTCCTGGTGGCCCAGAGGTAGCATACCCCGGTCACAATTATATGATTGTGGGTTTGAATCCTGGTGGGGTGAGGTGTTTGTTATATATAGATGTCCGACTGCTTTATTGGGCTAATGAAATATATATGGATCCTCGTGTTTCCAAACCGGATCTGGTAAAACGTTGCTCTGGTCACATAAGCGGCACGGGTGGTCCCCATTAGAGGTTCACTGCGCCATAAGCTCGTTGAACAGGATTTGTGTGAAATATAGCAGAGTCTAGGACTGCTTTTAGTGTCCTGGTGGCCCAGAGGTAACATACCCCATTCACAATTATAAGATCATGGGTTTGAATCCTAGTGGGGTGAGGTGTTGATTATATGTAGAAGTCCGCGTGCTTTATTGGGCTAATGAAATATATATGGACCCTCGTGTTTTGAAGCCGCATTTGGTAAAACGTTGCTCTGATCACCTAAGCGGCACGGGTGGTCCCCATTAGAGGTTCACGGTGCCATTAGCTCGTTGAACAGGCTTTGTGTGAAATATAGCAGAGTCTAGGACTGCTTTTTTTTCCTGGTGGCCCAGAGGTAGCGTTCCCCGGTCACAATTATAAGATCGTGGCTTCAAATCCTGGTGGGGTGAGGCGTTGATTATATGTAGAAGTCTGCGTGCGTTATTGGGCTAATGAAATATATATGGATCCTCGGGTTTTGAAGCCGCATTTGGGTAAACGTTGCTCTGATCACCTAAGCGGCACGGGTGGTCCCCTATAGTGGTTCACGGCGCCATAAGCTCGTTGAACAGGCTTTGTGTGAAATATAGCAGAGTCTAGGAATGCTTTTAGTGTCCTGGTGGCCCAGAGGTAGCGTTCCACGGTCACAATTATAAGATCGTGGGTTCAAATCCCGGTGGGGTGAGGTGTTGATTAAATGTAGAAGTCCGCGTGCTTTATTGGGCTAAGGAAATATATATGGATCCGCGTGTTTCGAAGCTGCATTTGGTAAAACGTTGGCTTCCTGATCACCTAGCGGCACGGGTGGTCCCATTAGAGGTTCACGGCGCCATAAGCTCGTTAAACAGGCTTTGTGTGAAATATAGTAGAGTCTAGGACTGCTTTTATTGTCCTGGTGGCCCAGAGGTAGCGTTCCCGGGTCACAATTATAAGATCTTGGGTTTAAATCCTGGTGGGGTAAGGTGTTGATTATATGTAGAAGTCCGCGTGCTTTATTGGGCTAATGAAATATATATGGATTCTCCTGTTTCGAAGCCGCATTTGGTAAAACGTTGCTCTGATCACCTAAGTGGCACGGGTGGTCCCGATTAGAGGTTCACGACGCCATTAGCTCGTTGAACAGGCTTTTTGTGAAATATAGCAGAGTCTAGGACTGCTTTTATTGTCCTGGTGGCCCAGAGGTAGCGTTCCCCGGTCACAATTATAAGATCGTGGCTTCAAATCCTGGTGGGGTGGTTGATTATATGTAGGGGGTCACCGTCTTTATTGGGCTAATGAAATATATGGATCCTCGGGTTTTGGCATATTTGGGTAAGCTTGTTGCTCTGATCACATAGAATTGCTTGCGGCTGGTCCCATTAGAGGTTCCGCGGCCATGGCTTCGTTGAACAGGCTTTGTGAAATATACGTAGAGTCACGGGACTGCTTTTTATTGTCCTGGTTGCCCAGAGGTAGCGTTCCCCAGTCACAATTACTTTTAAGATCGTGGCTTCAAATCTAGTAGGGGTGGCGTTGATTATATGTAGTCTCGTGCTTTGTGGGCTAATGAAATATATATGGATCGGGTTTCAACGCATTTGGTTAAACGTTGCTCTGATCACCTACTCGCGGCTTGCGGGTGGTCCCCTATAGTGGTTCTGGCGTCATAAGCTTCGTTGAACAGGCTTTGTGTGAAATATAGTGGAGTCTAGGACTGCTTTTATTGTCCTGGTGGCCCAGCGGTAGCATACCCCGGTCACAATTATAAGATCGTGGCTTCAAATCCTGGTGGGGTGAGGCGTTGATTATATGTAGAAGTCTGCGTGCTTTATTGGGCTAATGAAATATATATGGATCCTCGGGTTTCGAAGCCGCATTTGGTTAAACGTTGCTCTGATTACCTACGCGGCACGGGTGGTCCCCTATAGTGGTTCACAGCGCCATAAGCTCGTTGAACAGGCATTGTGTGAAATATAGTAGAGTCTAGGACTGCTTTTATTGTCCTGGTGGCCCAGAGGTAGCGTTCCCCGGTCACAATTATAAGATCCTAGCTTCAAATCCTGGTGGGGTGAGGCGTTGATTATATGTAGAAGTCTGCGTGCGTTATTGGGCTAATGAAATATATATGGATCCTCGGGTTTTGAAGCCGCATTTGGGTAAACGTTGCTCTGATCACCTAAGCGGCACGGGTGGTCCCCTAAAGTGGTTCACGGTGCCATAAGCTCGTTGAACAGGCTTTGTGTGAAATATAGCAGAGACTAGGACTGCTTTTATTGTCCTAGTGGCCCAGAGGTAGCGTTCCCCGGTCACAATTTTAAGATCGTTGGTTGAAATCCTGGTGGGGTGAGGTGTTGATTATATGTAGAAGTTCGCGTGCTTTATTGGGCTAATGAAATATATATGGATCCTCGGGTTTCGAAGCCGAATTTGGTTAAACGTTGCTCTGATCACCTATGCGGCACGGGTGGTCCCCTATAGTGGTTCACAGCGCCATAAGCTCGTTGAACAGGCATTGTGTGAAATATAGTAGAGTCTAGGACTGCTTTTATTGTCCTAGTGGCCCAGAGGTAGCGTTCCCCGGTCACAATTATAAGATTGTGGGTTGAAATCCTGGTGGGGTGAGGTGTTGATTATATGGAGAAGTCCGCTTGCTTTATTGGGCTAAAGAAATATATATGGATCCTCGTGTTTCGAAGCCGCATTTGGTAAAACATTGCTCTGATCACCCAAGCAGCACGGGTGGTCCCCATTAGAGGTTCACGGCGCCATAATCTCGTTGAACAGGCTTTGTGTGAAATATAACAGAGTCTAGGACTGCTTTTATTGTCCTGGTGGCCCAGAGGTAATCGTTCCCCTGTCACAATTTGAAGATCGTGGGTTCAAATCCTGGTGGGGTGAGGTGTTGATTATATGTAGAAGTCCGCGTGTTTATTGGGCAAATGAAATATATATGGATCCTCGTGTTTCGAAGCCGCATTTGGTAAAACGTTGCTCTGATCACCTAAGCGGCACGGGTGGTCCCATTAAGGAGTTCACGACGCCATTAGCTGGTTGAACAGGCTTTGTGTGAAATATAGCAAGTCTAGGACTGCTTTTATTGTCCTAGTGGCCCCAGAAGTGGCGTTCGGTCACAATTAGAGATCATGGGTTCGAATCCTGGTGGGGTGAGGTGTTGATTATATGTAGAAGCCGCGTGCTTTATTGGGGAATGAAATATATATGGATCCTCGTGTTTTGAAGCCGCATTTGGTAAAACGTTGCTCTGATCACCTAAGCAGCACGGGTGGTCCCCATTAGAGGTTCACGGCGCCATAAGGTCGTTGAACAGGCTTTGTGTGAAATATAGTAGAGTCTACGAATTCTTTTATTGTCCTGTTGGCCCAGAGGTAGCGTTCCCCGGTCACAATTATAAGATCGTGGCTTCAAATCCTGGTGGGGTGAGGCGTTGATTATATGTGTAGAATCCATGCGTGCTTTATTGAGCTAATGAAATATATATGGATCCTCGTGTTTCCAAGCCGGATTTGGTAAAACGTTGCTCTGATCACATAAGCGGCACGGGTGGTCCCCATTAGAGGTTCACTGCGCCATAAGCTCGTTGAACAGGATTTGTGTGAAATATAGCAGAGTCTAGGACTGCTTTTAGTGTCCTGGTGGCCCAGAGGTAGCATACCCCGGTCACAATTATAAGATCGTGGGTTTGAATCATAGTGGGGTGAGGCGTTGATTATATGTACAAGTCCGCGTGCTTTATTGGGCTAATGAAATATATATGGACACCTCGTGTTTTGAAGCCGCATTTGGTAAAACATTGCTCTGATCACCTAAGCGGCACGGGTGGTCCCCATTAGAGGTTCACGGCGCCATAAGCTCGTTGAACAGGCATTGTGTGAAATATAGTAGAGTCTAGGACTGCTTTTATTGTCCTAGTGGCCCAGAGGTAGCGTTCCCCGGTCACAATTATAAGATCTTGGGTTTAAATCCTGGTGGGATGAGGTGTTGATTATATGTAGAAGTCCGCGTGCTTTATTGGGCTAATGAAATATATATGGATCCTCGTGTTTCGAAGCCGCATTCGGTAAAACGTTGCTTTGATCACCTAAGCGGCACGGGTGGTCCCCATTAGAGGTTCACGGCGCCATAAGCTCGTTAAACAGGCTTTGTGTGAAATATAGTAGAGTCTAGGACTGCTTTTATTGTCCTGGTGGCCCTGAGGTAGCGTTCCCCGGTCACAATTATAAGATCTTGGGTTTAAATCCTGGTGGGGTGAGGTGTTGTTTATATGTAGAAGTCCGCGTGCTTTATTGGGCTAATGAAATATATATGGATTCTCCTGTTTCGAAGCCACATTTGGTAAAACGTTGCTCTGATCACCTAAGTGGCACGGGTGGTCCCCATTAGAGGTTCACGACGCCATAAGCTCGTTGAACAGGCTTTGTGTGAAATATAGCAGAGTCTAGGACGGCTTTTATTGTCCTGGTGGCCCAGAGGTAGCGTTCCCTGGTCACAATTAGAAGATCATGGGTTCGAATCCTGGTGGGGTGAGGTGTTGATTATATGTAGAAGCCGCGTGCTTTATTGGGGAATGAAATATATATGGATCCTCGTGTTTTGAAGCCGCATTTGGTAAAACGTTGCTCTGATCACCTAAGCAGCACGGGTGGTCCCCATTAGAGGTTCACGGCGCCATAAGGTCGTTGAACAGGCTTTGTGTGAAATATAGTAGAGTCTACGAATGCTTTTATTGTCCTGTTGGCCCAGAGGTAGCGTTCCCCGGTCACAATTATACGATCGTCTCTTCAAATCCTGGTGGGGTGAGGCGTTGATTATATGTAGAAGTCGGCGTGCTTTATTGGGCTAATGAAATATATATGGATCCTCGTGTTTCAAAACCGCATTTGGTAAAGCGTTGCTCTGATCACCTAAGCGGCACGGGTGGTCCCCTATAGTGGTTCACAGCGCCATAAGCTCGTTTAACAGGCTTTGTGTGAAATATAGTAGAATCTAGGACTGCTTTTATTGTACTGGTGGCCCAGAGGTAGCATACCCCGGTCACAATTATAAGATCGTGGGTTTGAATCCTAGTGGGGTGAGGTGTTGATTATATGTAGAAGTCCGCGTGCTTTATTGGGCTAATGAAATATATATGGACCCTCGTGTTTTGAAGCCGCATTTGGTAAAATGTTGCTCTGATCACCTAAGCGGCACAGGTGGTCCCCATTAGAGGTTCACGGCGCCATAAGCTCGTTGAACAGGATTTGTGTGAAATTTAGCAGAGTCTAGGACTGCTTTTTTTTCCTGGTGGCCCAGAGGTAGCGTTCCCCGGTCACAATTATAAGATCTTGGGTTTAAATCCTGGTGGGGTGAGGTGTTGATTATATGTAGAAGTCCGCGTGCTTTATTGGGCTAATGAAATATATATGGATTCTCCTGTTTCGAAGCCGCATTAGGTAACACGTTGCTCTGATCACATAAGTGGCACGGGTGGTCCCCATTAGAGGTTCACGACGCCATAAGCTCGTTGAACAGGCTTTGTGTGAAATAAAGCAGAGTCTAGGACTGCTTTTATTGTCCTGGTTGCCCAGAGGTAGCGTTCCCCGGTCACAATTATAAGATCGTGGCTTCAAATCCTGGTGGGTTGAGGCGTTGATTATATGTAGAAGTCTGCGTGCTTTATTGGACTAATGAAATATATATGGATCCTCAGGTTTCGAAGCCGCATTTGGTTAAACGTTGCTCTGATCACCTAAGCGGCACGGGTGGTCCCCTATAGTGGTTCACAGCGTCATAAGCTCGTTGAACAGGCTTTGTGTGAAATATAGTAGAGTCTAGGATTGCTTTTATTGTCCTGGTGGCCCAGAGGTAGCATCCCCCGGTCACAATTATAAGATCGTGGCTTCAAATCCTGGTGGGGTGAGGCGTTGATTATATGTAGAAGTCTGCGTGCTTTATTGGGCTAATGAAATATATATGGATCCTCGTGTTTCGAAGCCGCATTTGGTAAAACGTTGTTCTGATCACCGAAGCGGCACGGGTGGTCCCCATTAGAGGTTCACGGCGCCATAAGCTCGTTAAACAGGCTGTGTGAAATATAGTAGAGTCTAGGACTGCTTTTATTGTCCTGGTGGCCCAGAGGTAGCGTTCCCCGGTCACAATTATAAGATCTTGGGTTTAAATCCTGGTGGGGTGAGGTGTTGATTATATGTAAAAGTCCGCGTGCTTTATTGGGCTAATGAAATATATATGGATTCTCCAGTTTCAAAGCCGCATTTGGTAAAACGTTGCTCTGATCACCTAAGTGGCACGGGTGGTCCCCATTAGAGGTTCACGACGCCATTAGCTCGTTGAACAGGCATTGTGTGAAATATAGCAGAGTCTAGGACTGCTTTTATTGTCCTGGTGGCCCAGAGGTAGCGTTCCCCGGTCACAATTATAAGATCGTGGCTTCAAATCCTGGTGGGGTGAGGCGTTGATTATATGTAGAAGTCTGCGTGCGTTATTGGGCTAATGAAATATATATGGATCCTCGGGTTTTGAAGCCGCATTTGGGTAAACGTTGCTCTGATCACCTAAGCGGCACGGGTGGTCCCCTATAGTGGTTCACGGCGCCATAAGCTCGTTGAACAGGCTTTGTGTGAGAATATAGCAGAGTCTAGGACTGCTTTTATTGTCCTAGTGGCCCAGAGGTAGCATTCCCCGGTCACAATTTTAAGATCGTTGGTTGAAATCCTGGTGGGGTGAGGTGTTGATTATATGTAGAAGTTCGCGTGCTTTATTGGGCTAATGAAATATATATGGATCCTCCTGTTTCGAAGCCGCATTTGGTAAAACGTTGTTATGATCACCTAAGCGGCACGGGTGGTCCCCATTAGATGTTCACGGTGCCATAAGCCCGTTGAACAGGCTTTGTGTGAAATATAGCAGAGTCTAGGACTGCTTTTATTGTCCTGGTGGCCCAGAGGTAGCGTTCCCCGGTCACAATTAGAAGATCATGGGTTCGAATCCTGGTGGGGTGAGGTGTTGATTATATGTAGAAGCCGCGTGCTTTATTGGGGAATGAAATATATATGGATCCTCGTGTTTTGAAGCCGCATTTGGTAAAACGTTGCTCTGATCACCTAAGCAGCACGGGTGGTCCCCATTAGAGGTTCACGGCGCCATAAGGTCGTTGAACAGGCTTTGTGTGAAATATAGTAGAGTCTACGAATGCTTTTATTGTCCCGTTGGCCCAGAGGTAGCGTTCCCCAGTCACAATTATAAGATCGTGGCTTCAAATCCTGGTGGGGTGAGGCGTTGATTATATGTAGAAGTCCGCGTGCTTTATTGGGCTAATGAAATATATATGGATCCTCGTGTTTCAAAACCGCATTTGGTAAAGCGTTGCTCTGATCACCTAAGCGGCACGGGTGGTCCCCTATAGTGGTTCACACCGCCATAAGCTCGTTTAACAGGCTTTGTGTGAAATATAGTAGAGTCTAGGACTGCTTTTATTGTCCTGGTGGCCCAGAGGTAGCATACCCCGGTCACAATTATATGATTGTGGGTTTGAATCCTGGTGGGGTGAGGTGTTTGTTATATATAGAAGTCCGACTGCTTTATTGGGCTAATGAAATATATATGGATCCTCGTGTTTCCAAGCCGGATTTGGTAAAACGTTGCTCTGATCACATAAGCGGCACGGGTGGTCCCCATTAGAGGTTCACTGCGCCATAAGCTCGTTGAACAGGATTTGTGTGAAATATAGCAGAGTCTAGGACTGCTTTTAGTGTCCTGGTGGCCCAGAGGTAGCATACCCCGGTCACAATTATAAGATCGTGGGTTTGAATCCTAGTGGGGTGAGGTGTTGATTATATGTAGAAGTCCGCGTGCTTTATTGGGCTAATGAAATATATATGGACCCTCGTGTTTTGAAGCCGCATTTGGTAAAACGTTGCTCTGATCACCTAAGCGGCACAGGTGGTCCCCATTAGAGGTTCACGGCGCCATAAGCTCGTTGAACAGGCTTTGTGTGAAATATAGCAGAGTCTAGGACTGCTTTTTTTTCCTGGTGGCCCAGAGGTAGCGTTCCCCGGTCACAATTATAAGATCTTGGGTTTAAATCCTGGTGGGGTGAGGTGTTGATTATATGTAGAAGTCCGCGTGCTTTATTGGGCTAATGAAATATATATGGATTCTCCTGTTTCGAAGCCGCATTAGGTAACACGTTGCTCTGATCACATAAGTGGCACGGGTGGTCCCCATTAGAGGTTCACGACGCCATAAGCTCGTTGAACAGGCTTTGTGTGAAATATAGCAGAGTCTAGGACTGCTTGTATTGTCCTGGTTGCCCAGAGGTAGCATTCCCCGGTCACAATTATAAGATCGTGGCTTCAAATCCTGGTGGGGTGAGGCGTTGATTATATGTAGAAGTCTGCGTGCTTTATTGGGCTAATGAAATATATATGGATCCTTGGGTTTCGAAGCCGTATTTGGTTAAACGTTGCTCTGATCACCTAAGCGGCACGGGTGGTCCCCTATAGTGGTTCACAGCGTCATAAGCTCGTTGAACAGTCTTTGTGTGAAATATAGTAGAGTCTAGGATTGCTTTTATTGTCCTGGTGGCCCAGAGGTAGCGTCCCCCGGTCACAATTATAAGAACGTGGCTTCAAATCCTGGTGGGGTGAGACGTTGATTATATGTAGAAGTCTGCGTGCTTTATTGGGCTAATGAAATATATATATGGATCCTCGGGTTTCGAAGCCGCATTTGGTTAAACGTTGCTCTGATCACCTACGCGGCACGGGTGGTCCCCTATAGTGGTTCACAGCGCCATAAGCTCGTTGAACAGGCATTGTGTGAAATATAGTAGAGTCTAGGACTGCTTTTATTGTCCTAGTGGCCAAGAGGTAGCGTTCCCCGGTCACAATTATAAGATCTTGGGTTTAAATCCTGGTGGGGTGAGGTGTTGATTATATGTAGAAGTCCGCGTGCTTTATTGGGCTAATGAAATATATATATGGATCCTCTCGGTTTGGCTTGAATTTGGTTCGCGTTGCTCTGATCACCTGCTCACGACACGGGTGGTCCCCTATAGTGGTTCACAGCGCCATAGGCTCGTTGAACAGGCATTGTGTGAAATATAGTAGAGTCTAGGACTGCTTTTATTGTCCTAGTGGCCCAGAGGTAGCGTTCCCCGGTCACAATTATAAGATTGTGGGTTGAAATCCTGGTGGGGTGAGGTGTTGATTATATGGAGAAGTCCGCTTGCTTTATTGGGCTAATGAAATATATATGGATCCTCGTGTTTCGAAGCCGCATTTGGTAAAACATTGCTCTGATCACCTAAGCGGCACGGGTGGTCCCCATTAGAGGTTCACGGCGCCATAAACTCGTTAAACAGGCTTTGTGTGAAATATAGTTGAGTCTAGGACTGCTTTTATTGTCCTGGTGGCCCAGAGGTAGCGTTCCCCGGTCACAATTATAAGATCTTGGGTTTAAATCCTGGTGGGGTGAGGTGTTGATTATATGTAGAAGTCCGCGTGCTTTATTGGGCAAATGAAATATATATGGATTCTCCTGTTTCGAAGCCGCATTTGGTAAAACGTTGCTCTGATCACCTAAGTGGCACGGGTGGTCCCCATTAGAGGTTCACGACGCCATTAGCTCGTTGAACAGGCTTTGTGTGAAATATAGCAGAGTCTAGGACTGCTTTTATTATCCTGGTGGCCCAGAGGTAGCGTTCCCCGGTCACAATTATAAGATCGTGGCTTCAAATCCTGGTGGGGTGAGGCGTTGATTATATGTAGAAGTCTGCGTGCGTTATTGGGCTAATGAAATATAAATGGATCCTCGGGTTTTGAAGCCGCATTTGGGTAAACGTTGCTCTGATCACCTAAGCGGCACGGGTGGTCCCCTATATTGGTTCACGGCGCCATAAGCTCGTTGAACAGGCTTTGTGTGAAATATAGCAGAGTCTAGGACTA
>NW_024736295.1:5000-23087 GCF_018991925.1 Homarus americanus
TCATCACTGCATACCGCCCCAACACTGGATGCAGAGGATGACATCTCAAGAGGCCTTTACGCCGACCTCGACAGAGTGCAACCACTATCCCCAGAGAAGATAAGGTTAGGTTATTTATGACTTTATGCTAGAGTTGGCAGAGATGTTGAAATTCTGTTAGGGAACCACATAGGAGAAATGGACTTAAAGTGCGTAATCCCAACGGCCTATTTCCCTCTCTCAGATAGTGTGTAGCACACAACCACTATCACCAATACCTTGTTTAGCAGGCTGACAAAGTCAAGGGGTTGTGGCAATTCACCCACGATCCAAACACTGGCATCTCATTGACTACATCATTGACAGAGGTATGAGATCGCCAGATGTCCTAATCACTCGAGCCATGCGTGACTCTTGTGACCACTTTAACACTGATCATCGGCTCGTCAGAGCCAATCTATCACTTCACGTCGCCCCATAATTCGCGAAGGCAGCAAACCTCCAGAAGAGGAGATTTACCAGCATCTGTAGGGTCCAGCGGTAGCAATACGCTCTCAGAGAGAATGACAGCGATGAACCTGACAACAAACAACCCAAATCCCAATGCCGAATGATATTCTCATACCACGCACAAAAAATTGCAGAGACCTTCCGCCAGATCGAAAAAGAAAAACACCAGGACTGGTTTGATGAAAATGACCTGACAATCAATGTACTCATCAACGAAAACGTGCTTATTAATCGACTACCAGAACAACTCCTAAAGCGACCAAGCTGATAACTTCTCACATGAAAGTTGCGCTCAGCATAAACTTCGCAATCTAGAGAATGACTGGTTTAAAACAAAGACAAAGTTAAACACAAAAATTGCAGATAACTTTGATGCGCAATGAATTCACTCAAACATTTTACAGGCTGACCACCGTGGCGCAGCCTCCACTTATCCGACCTGCAACTCCCTAATTAATACAAACAGCTGCATCCTGCAGCGCTGGAAAGAGCTCTACCATTCACTGCTCAACCGAAACACCGATGGATGTCTGACTACAACAGCAGGTCCCTTCAGCATCCAGAGCTGACCACCGCGGGTAGCCTCCCATTCCCTGGATGAGGAGAAGCTACGCCATCAAAGAGATGAAAACAAAAAGCTTAAGGCCTGATGAATCCCAGCCAAGGTATGTGCTATGAGCAATTCTCTGTTTAGCAGCCATTTCCACTCTCTCCCTGAGAATGTATAGAAAAGGAGAAATCCCCTGCTTGATGCCTCCACCGTCAATATTTATAAGAACAGGAGACCAGTCAGACTGTGGCACTACTGCGGATCTCGCTGCTGTTTGTAGCTGATAAGATTATTTGAGTCCTCCAAAACATTTCCTTCCTAAGGCGGAAAAACTTCTTCCCAGAATCTCAATGTGGCTTTTAGACCATCAAGTAGCACCACTGACATGATCTTTTGCTGCCCGTCAGATACAGGAAAAAAGTGCAGAGAACAGCGTCGTGACCTGCACATGGCCTTCATCGACCTAACCAAGACATCTGACTTGGTCATTATGAGGAAACTCCATTTTCTTGGCTGCCTTCCCATTTCGCAGTTAGTGCCAATTAGCTGTCGGGTGGCTATCGAGTATCAGATGAAGGATCTTCAACATAAGACGATTCCAGCCAAGAACAAAGCAAGAACAAAGGTGTTGGCAGCTTCTACTGAACTTCAGTATGCAGGCGACCTCAGTCTTGTTGCTCACATCGAACGCAACCCACAGGAGATCCTGAACACCTACGCAGATGGCAGTGTACACTTGTCCTTTGGCGAATGTACGTAAGCAGATTCCAGATTCTCTTTCAACCTGCCCCTGGTTCAGACATTGCCCCCCACCACCCATCCAGCATAATGGCATATCTTCTAATATACCCACTTTTGGTATATCTCTTGACTCCCACCTGTCCACCACCGCAGACATCGATGAAGAGATTCAGCTACTACTCAGAGCGCGTGCATCTCTAATCCTTGGCAGACTCAAACGGTGTCTTCGAAGGGGAGCTGAAATTATCTACAAAATTACACGTATATCGAGCAGTGGTCCTTCCACCTCGCCATATAGGAGCGAGACATGGGTCACATACAGGAGACACCGCCATTTAAAGACTTTTCAGCAACGTAGTTCACGCCCATCCTCCCAGTTCGCTGGAAAGACAATAGAACAAATGCAAGTATTCTTGCTGACATCAATTGAAGGAGTGACGAGGCTACCATTCCCCATGATCAACTGTTGAACCGGCTATGTTACCTGCATGGATGACAGTAGACTGTCAAGCAGCTACTTTACAGCCACCTAACGAATAGTAAACGTAACGCCGGAGACGATTACTCCTTATCGTAACGCTTTGAGTGACACCACACGAGAAGGTGTCAATACTTTCGTTAGCCACACTTCAAACCGAGGCAGACAAGCGCCAACACCGAAAGACGCTGCCACTGCCCCTCACATGGACACCCTGATAGCTCACATATGCAAATATCTGTACCAACTCTGCTGTCTGTATCGGCCTTTAGTTACTTCAAAACTATCAATGAAGGTGGTATTGCTAATAACTCATATCTTTGTATCATGCTGGATGATCGTCATACTTGATTTGAGTGACAGCAAAAGTTGTAGTAGTAGTAGTAGTAGTAGTAGTGTAATAATAATAAAAATAATAATATTAATACACACAATAATGATAATAATAATATTAATAATAATAATAATAATAATAATAATAATACACACATATTAATAATAATAATAATAATAATAATAATAATAATAATAATAATAATAATAATAATAATAATAATAATAATAATACAATAATAATATATAACGGTTTATTGATAGTTCTGCAGCCTGAAGGCTGAAATATATACATTAGACATAAATGACTTATTACATACATTGGTGGTTTAACAAAAAGCCTTCATTAGGAGAAAGGCAAAGGAACATACAGAATAATGTTACATGGAGGTCACGTAGTGTAGTAGTGTTGTAACTCCCCCACAGATGGTGTATGAGGGGCTTGACGTGGTGTAGTAACTCCCACAGATGGTGTTATGAGGGGCTTGAGGGGTAGTAATTCCTCACAGATGGTGTTATGAGGGCTTGACGTGTAATTCCCACAGATGGTGTTATGAGGGGCTTGACGTGGTGTAATAATCCCCCACAGATGGCGTTATGAGGGCTTGACGTGGTGTAGTAATTCCCTCAAGATGATGTTATGGGGCTTGAAATGGTGTAGTACCCTCAAAGATGGTGTTATGAGGGGCTTGACGTGGTAGTAATTCCTCACAGCTGGTGTTATGAGGGGCTTGACGTGGTGTAGATTCTCCCTGCAGATGGTGTTATGGGGGCCTGACGTGTGTAGTAATTCTCTGCAGATGTGTTATAAGGACCTGACGCGGTGTAGTAAATTCTGCAGATGGAAGCGAGGGACCTGACGTGGTGTAGTAATTCCCCACAGATGTGTTATGAGGGCCTGACGTTGTAGTAATTCCTTGCAGATGGTGCTGTGAGGGGCCTGACGTGGTAGTAATCACAGATGTGCTATGAGGGCTTGACGTGGTGTAGTACCTTGCAGATGGTGTTATGAGGGGCTTGACGTGGTGTAGTAACTCTCACAGATGTGTTTTGAGGGGCTGGACGTGGTGTAGTAATTCCCTTGCAGATGTGTTATGAGGACCTGACGTGGTGTAGTAAATCTCTTGCAGATGTGTTATGAGGGCTTGACGTGGTGTAGTAATTCCCCACAGATGTGTTATGAGGCCTGACGTGGTGTAGTAATTTCCTTGCAGATGGTGTTAATGAGGGGCTTGACGTGGTGTAGTAACCTCACAGATGTGTTATGAGGGCCTGACGTGGTGTAGTAATTCCCTTGCAGATGGTGTTATGAGGGGCTTGACGTGTTAGGTAGTAATTCCACAGATGTGCTATGAGGGGCTTGACGGTGTAGTAATTCCCTTGCAGATGGTGTTATGAGGGGCTTGACGTGGTGTAGTAAATCTCTGAGATGTGTTATGAGGGGCTTGACGTGGTGTAGTAATTCTCAGATGGTGTTATGAGGGGCTTGACGTGGTGTAGTACCTCACAGATGTTTAGTGAGGGGCTGAACGTGGTGTAGTACCCTGCAGAGTGGTGTTAGCGTGGCGGAGGCTTGACGTGGTGTAGTAATTCCCTTGCAGATGTGTTATGAGGGCTTGACGTGGTGTAGTAACCTTGCAGATGGTGTATGAGGGCTTGACGTGGTGTAGTACTCCCTCAGATGTGTTGAGGGGGCTTGACGTGGTGTAGTAATTCCTTTGCAGATGGTGTTATGAGGGCCTGACGGTAGTAATTCTCACAGATGTGTTGTGAGGGCTTGACGTGGTGTAGAATTCCCTTGCAGATGGTGTTTTGAGGGCTTATGTGGTAATTCCCTTGCAGATGGTGTTATGAGGGGCTTGACGTGGTGTAGTAATTCCTTCACAGATGGATGCTATGAGGGGCTTGACGTGGTGTAGTAATACCCCTTGCAGATGGTGTTATGAGGGCTTGACGTGGTGGTAATTCCCTGCAGATGTGTTATGAGGGGTTTGACGTGGTGTAGTACCCTTGCAGATGTGTTATGAGGCTTACGTGGTGTGTACCTTGCAGATGGTGTTAATGAGGGGCTTGACGTGGTAGTAATTCCCTTGCAGATGGTGTTATGAGGAGCCTGACGTAGTAATCACAAATGGTGTTATGAGGGTTCATCGGTGTAGTAATTCCCTTACAGATGTGTTATGAGGGCTTGACGTGGTGTAGTAATTCCTCACAAATGGTGTTATGAGGGGCTTGACGTGGTGGTGCAATTCTCACAGGTGCTGCATGAGGAGCCTGACGTGGTAGTAATTCCCCACAAATGGTGTTATGAGGGTTTGACGTAGGCATTCCTCACAAATGGTGTTATGAGGGCTTGTGTAGTAATCACCGATGTTATGAGGGCTTGACGTGGTGTAGTAACTCTCTCACAGATGGTGTTATAGGGGCTTGACGTGGTGTAGTAATTCCCTTGCAGATGGTGTGATGAGGGGGGTTGACGTGGTGTAGTAAATCCCTTGCAGATGGTGTTATAAGGGGGTTGACGTGGTGTAGTAATTTCCTCACAGATGTGTTATGAGGGACCTGACGTGGTGTAGTAATTCCCTCACAGATGGTGTTATGAGGGGCCTGACGTGGTGTAGTAATTTCCTCACAGATGGTGTTATGAGGGGCCTGACGTGGTGCAGTAATTCCCTCACAAATGGTGTTATGAAGGGCTTGACGTGGTGTAGTAATTCCCTCGCAGATGTGTTATGAGGGACTTGACGTGGTGTAGTAATTCCCTCACAGATTGTGTTATGAGGGGCCTGGCGTGGTCACTTGCTTGACAAATAATATACAAATAACGTAAGTGATACAAATATGATTTATAATAACAAGGTGGGGAGAAGGTTATGCTACAGGGCATTTCAACATAGTAACAGTGCAAAACGGTAAGATTGGCTGGGAGTGAATACACCGGTTGATTACGAGTTGTTGATAATTTTTGGAATGGCTGGGACTAGGCTGTTCTTATAGCAGTCAGTACGTGGTCGTATGGGCTGGATGCGGTTGTGGTATCGAACAGCAATTCACGGACGAGGGATATCAGGTGGAAGTAGGAGCCTATGTCGAGGTAGGTGCAGAAGCTCCTCACCAAATTTGAAGATAAGATCGTGGTGATGGTCAGAGAGAGCCAAGAGGGTCAGTGTGTTGAGTGCTTCTTGATAAGCGGAGTAGGAGGGGTAGAGAAATCTTGCAAATCCCTGTTTTTCTTTTTTCTAGTTGTTTCCGATGTGTGGCATTTACGGAGGAAATCCAGGCAGGGGAGGAATAGGTAAGCTTCGGAAGTATGATGTTGAGTAAACACTGAGGAGCTCAGGTACAGGAACTCCGAGGGACTTGAGTGGCGGAGGGGGTGGAGACGAAAACTGGAGGATTTGACAGTTGTACTGACGTGTGTTTTCCAAATGAGTTTGTTATCTATAGTGACGCCGAGGAGCTTAGTGGATTCCAAAACCTGGAGTGTGTTGCTGCCCAAAGTGATGGAGGGAGGTGGGACAAGGTCGGGGGAGGGGTTGACAGTGACATGGTTGTTGGTGGCCCAATTTAGGAGACTGCTCAATATATCCTGGAGGCGGTGTAGTCCGGAGCCGAGTGGGTTCACACTGATCCCAATGGTGGAGTCGTCGACATATATCCAGCGAGCAGAGGTTTTTTTAGGGCATCATTGATAAGCATAAGGAAGCAAAGAGGTCCCATCTTGGTGCCTTGGGGGACGCCACAGGTGAGTGGAGACAACCCCTCGGAAGCGTGCGGCTTTGCGTCGGTCACTAAGGAAGTCTGTAAGCCATGGTATAAGACTTCTTCGAAACCCGAGGTCGATAGCTTTGTTGATGATTAAATTGTGGTCGACGAGATCAAATACTTTGATGAATTCAATGAAGACGACAGCCACAGACGTCTTTCGTTTCTCCAGATGATGGTATATGTAGTCCAGAAAGCTGACAAGACAGTGAGTGACGGAGGAAGGTTTCATATTGCCAAATTGCTGTGGATCTATGGCGCCTGCGATATCAGAATAGGCCAGTCAAACACGAAACTTCACATATTAAGCTGGGCATTGAGGTGATGGCAATGAGTCGTAGCTCACTTAAGGATCGTGGGCTGGTTGACTTGGGCACTGGTGACGCATATGAGGTCTTCCAGTCAGCTGGGCATCTTGCTTGGCAGAGGGAAGCATTGATGATGGAGCAGAGGGGTTTAGCTAGTTCCCGGGAGAATTCCTTGTAGAGTTTCATTGGTAAGTCAATGGGGAGGTGTAGCTCTTTAGCTTCAGATTGTCCAGACATTTTGCTACTTCAAATTCTTCCACTAAGTCAGTGGGAAAGGGGGCTAGTAGGTAAGCACGGAGATTAGTTGTGTCAAGCTGGGGGAGCGTCTGGCATATAGTTGCGAAATGGTTGTTTGATTGCTCAGCTGCGTTAAGGAAAGGGAGGGGTGTGTCTTATAGTTTAGTCCATAGTTCTTTGAGCTTACCATACCAGTGACTGATGCCGGTCTGCTTCAGGTGTTTCAACATGGTTGGGTAGTGGGACTTCTTTGCAGTGAGTATTTCACAGATGGCTTGGTGTTATTGGGTGAGTGAATTGTTTAACAAAAACTTTAATTACAAAAAGGAGACATTGAGTGAACATACAAGTTATCTATGAATCACTGTTAATTTGGTGTTGTAAAGGATCTTGTTTGGTTGTAGTACTTCCCTCTCCGGTAGTGTTGTCGAGGATCTCAAGTGATGTTAACACCTAAGGTTGCTGTGCCAGCCAGTCTGATGGTGAGAAAGGTCACGGTGTGTCATAAACACAACCACTATCAGCGAAAATAGTGTCTCCCTGTTCACTTCACTGTTTCAATACCATATTGATTCCCCTTGGAAATTATTTTGTCACTTTCAAATCAGTCATGAATCCTTGTACTGTTTCCTTGGTGGGAGTTTATTGGTAAATCCTGGGGGAAATAGTTGAGGGAGGAGGATGGGGGGAGTTGACAAGTGATTCTGCCGGTCGGGTCGAAGACGGTACTCGCTGACAGCATGGTGTGTGTGTGTGTGTGTGTGTGTTGCAGTAAGGTCTCACAACTTTCCATCATCTTCAGGTATCAACAGAAGTGTGGTGGCAACTGGACGATGTTTTCCTCAGCCCCGGTATCTGCCTCTCCCCCGTGACAACCTGTTCGGTGAGTACTGCACGTGTCTTCACTCGCTGTACTCATGTGTCACTCATTGTAGTTACATGTCACTCACTTTTTTCATGTGTGACTCAGTGTACTTAGTTATGTGTTACTCACAGTAGTCATGCAAGTTTCTTTAGACCTCCCTAACGTACCGAGTTTCTCTTCCGGTTCATAACACTAACTGTGCCGTAAAATATTTCTGTGGGTATGACTTTGCTTGGGAGATTGGTATCCCTGCATCCCCTGAGCAACGCTCTTGTGCATTTAGCAGAAGACCCGACAGCCGCACCCTTATCCACTATCCCCTAAGATGTCTCCACACACAACGCTTCCGTGACGCCTGCTGGACCACCACTCCACGACCCCCTGACGGAGACACGATGATCCTCCCCATACTGGCCAGATACTATGTAAATAACACTGATTATGTGTTAAAGGAATATCCTTCCTTCCTTAGGCTTTAGTAAGCCCCTTTATAATATTTATACTGTATATACTTGTCACACTTGCCAGATGCTTCTGGTGTTATTGTACAGGGGTACCTAGTGACAGCGCTAGGATCCCGCTTCCTCTATCAAGGAATAAACAATTGAAATTGAATTGAACTATTTATGGAAATTACTGTACTGACAATATAATCCAGTCCACACGCTTTTTCACCCAAAGCAAATTAGTACATAAACAATATATACTTTTCAAGCAAAGGAGGCCCTCTAGTATGCTTGGGGTAAATCATACATACAGTGTACTATTCAATGAAAAAAAAGGTTATGCCTAAAAATGCATTTTCATAAAAAATATTGAAAATGCGAAAAAAATGTACATTATTATCTCACACTTAGGTCATTAATGTAAGTAATGCTTCTTACTTTTTTTCAGCTTCCTTATACCTAATTTTTTATTTTTTTTTGTTTAATGGAAGTTTTATAATTAATATATAGGGAAATTTAATGGAATCTACAAAAAATATGATTTAAAAAATGTAGCAAATCGTAGAAAACGAGCCTACAAAAGTGTAGTGAAGAGAACCATTCTTCGCCTTGGTGGTCTCCACATCCAGACGAATTTTCTGGGCAGCGTAAGTCACTTGAGAGTTGACTCTGGCTTAATAAAGCTATTGGAAACGGTGTATGCCGACTGTGAAGCCACTAGAAATAAATTCCTTGTACACAGTATCAGCAATGAAAATAATGAGATGGTTCTTCAAGCAGCTGCATCTGAGGAAGAACCTGAAGACGGCAACAAGAAAGGTGAAGACACACTTGAAAAAGTCATGAAGCTGTTGGACAGACTCATGGCCGGTGCTATAGGTACTGAATCTGTGATTTCCAGATAAGAGAGAGATAATAAGAGAAATGCTTGACAAAGAATGTGAGATACTGAGAAAGAGAAGGACTGCAAACTTTGATTATAATACCTAGAAATATTGGACAGCATTACGAAGTTTATAAAAGCCGAGAGAACTGGTGACTGGTTGTTGCATTTACAGTCACTGGCAGATATGTTACCATAATTTGCAGCCGCTGTACACGATTCCTCCACAAAATCAGTTCACATCTACTTTGGAAAGATGTTGGAACTACCTGAAAATAATCAAAGTGTTATGAACACTTCATGCAAGGATACCTTGTAGTATGTGTATGTATATGATGTATGCTGGATTATGTATTATGTATGTATATTATGTACGTGCTCCATTTATATTTATTCAGCCTAGCTAGCAGCGTGTGGCAATGTTATTACCATATCCCACACGCTTAATTAATGTGCCTGGCGACGTATGGAAGCTGCTAATGTATCACTTGCCATACGTCGTCTATGGTAGTTGACCAGGACCTTAGCTAGGGAGCAGTGCTATCCACCTCTGTGTACATACTCTTATCCAGTAAACCGAACCTACAAAACTATACAGGTGTTTGTGTTCTCTCCTGTATATAGAACTTATTACCCAGAACATCTAACATGGCGCAGTGCGTAGTTTTACTGGATTATTACGAGTGATTAGTGCAAGTTTGTGGAAAGCCGGCTGATGGATCCCCGCCTTGGGTCAACCCCGCGTCATCCCTCGAAGAATTTCGCAACTTTGAGCAGTGTCAGTGACAGTGATTTTCTGTGAAGTGTTTAGTGCATTGTGTGTTTCGTGCCATTCATGTGTGACCTTGTTCGAACGGATTTCCAAGGTATACGGCATGTTCTGGGCATTTGTGGGGTGTAGAGCTCAGCGCACCCTCCTCTGACCGTTTACAGAGAGCGACTGAGCTACTCCTATCTCCACCCCCCTCCCTCACAGCGCCGCCTCCACCCCCCCTCACAGCTGGGGCGAGACGCTGCCTGCCTGGGACACACACACATACATGTACTAACACTTGCTGACCGCGCGGTTTCTTATATATATTTTATATATATAACCTACTTATCTGTGTATTTAATTAAATTTTTTTGTCTGAAATCTTGTTGATACGACGGGCTGACCGGTCAACACTGATTTAAGACACAGTACACAGATAAAGTAGTTATGTCTCATGCCTTACGTAGCCGTGGACCCAGCGCCTGGATGAGTCAAGCGGATGATAGTCCCCCAGAGATGGATGACCAGGCCGGCCCAGCTCCCACAACATCGCGCAGCCCTTCACCTCAACATTCAGCGTTATCTCCAGAGATAATTGCCTTAATGAAGTTTATGAGAGATGAGAGACGCGAGGATGAAGCTCACAGACGTTTGGCGGATGAGCACAGAAGGCAAGCAGAGGCAGAACGAGACCACCAACGGAGAATGGAAGACAGTGCACGGTTTGAAGCCTTGATATCTCGCCTCACTGTTAACCAAGCCCCTGGCTCTAACACTGCCTCGGTACTGAATGGTTCAGATACCTCATCCATGCTTCCTTCACGCCCCCCAGCCCCACCTAAAGCAGCAGCTCAAACGCCGCCCATCTTGGAGCCTGATGTAAATTTCCAGACTTTTCGCGAATGGCGGCGGCGGTGGGCTGATTATGCTACAATGGTGGATCTCCAGAGTTTGTCACAGCCTAAACAACTCATCCAGCTGCGTATGTGCCTGTCCTTGGAAGTTCAGCGTGTCTTAGAACATACGTTGCAGGTACCCCCAACCTCTTCGCTGTCTGTAGAGGAGGTACTGGACGTTCTACAACGGCACATCAAAGGACAGCAGAATGAAGCTCTGCGCAGGAGGGAATTGTTTAGCTGCAGACAGATGGAGGGTGAGTCTTTTGACGCTTTTTATGTACGTCTTAAGAGAGCCTCGGAAGAGGTAGATATATGTTTAGGCCACCACCAGCAGTGCGAGGAGACCCAGTTGAAGCAGGTGATCCTGATGGGTGTTAAGGACGAGGAACTTGTCCAACGCCTCACCTCCCTCGACTCTTCCTCTTCTCTTCAGGATGTGTTGACGATATGTCGCTCCTATGAGGCTGCCAGGTGTGCCACCTCTGCCATCCGAGCTCCCCCTACAGCTGTACGCGCTGTTTCCCGGTACAAGAAGGACAAGAAGTCTGCTCCTACGCCTTCGCCCACCACGTCCACGCCCGGTTCATTTTGCAACAACTGTGGTAAGCAGCACGGAACACAGGTATGTCCAGCTGCTCAGTCTACCTGCAACAGTTGTGACCGTATGGGCCACTGGTCGCTCACAGTGCGGTGCCCAGCTAAGTACGTACAGTGCAATGTGTGCGGTCGTCTGGGCCACTATGACAAGTGTTGCCCTACCCACGAACCCAAGGGACAGCGTCGGCGGAAGCTTCGGCGCCCTTCTACCAGTGAGGGCCGCCCACAGTCGCCAAATCAGAGGCACGACGACCCTGGACAAAGCCCGACCCATTTTAGGAGGGTGTACTCCTCGCATCCCAGGACCAAAGTCCCCCAGTACATCAGCGTCATCGTGACCTACGGCGGTGTGTCATCCCGTCTTCAGATGTTGCCCGACACCGGCGCTGATGCTACAGTCATCGGTCCCCAGCATTTGCGATGCTTGGGGCTCTCTCCAAGCGATCTAGGACCGCCTCCCGAGGACCTCTGCGTCACGGCAGATGGTTCACATATGGCCCCAGCCCTGGGTTCACTCTATGCACATGTCACCTTTGGCAACAGGTCGTGTCAGGCCTGGATTGACGTGCATAATGGTGTCCCGACTCCCTTGCTGTCCTACAGACATTGTCAAGAGTTGGCCATCATCTCCCAGGACTTCCCAACACCGATTCTCGAGGCAAATTACGCCAACAGGGTGCATGAAGGGAGCAGCAACTACCCTGCTGCCGCCCTACCCCTACCTCTGGCCAGTGACACCTCTCCTTCGGTAGTTGTCCCTGCTGCATCACGTCCCCACGCCTTGGCTCGCCTTCACGACAGTCACCGTGGAGCTGAGGCCACCAAACGACGTGCACGACAGACTGTGTTCCGGCCTGGCATCGACCCCGACATCTCCAATGCTGTCCAGGTGTGTAAGCCCCGCCACGTATTACAACCCAGCCAGCAGCAGGTACCCTTCATGAGTGACGACAACCCCACCCGCCCCTTTGAGTCTGTGTCGGCCGACTTTTTCTGTGTGTCAGGAAAGTCCTTCCTGGTTATCGTCGACCGCCTCTCTGGTTGGCCGGTTGTCATCAAGGGCGGTAATGACACGACGTCTGCCGCCACCATCAGCAAGTTCCGCCACTACTTCCGTGACGTGGGCGTTCCTGTACGCCTGCGAACCGACGGAGGGCCTCAGTTCACAAGCCGGGACTTTGCCGTGTTCCTCGACCGATGGGGAGTCCGGCATGTGTTGTCATCGCCCCATTACCCGCAGTCCAACGGCCACGCTGAGGCTGCTGTCAAATCCTTGAAGCACCTCATCCTTAAGGTGGCCCCTTCTGGGAATATTGACTGCGAGGCCTTCGACCGGGGTCTTCTTGAACTCCGCAACACACCCAACTACACCGGACGCTCCCCTGCCCAGGTTTTGTATGGACGCCCCCTTCGTTCTTGTGTCCCTGCTCACCCTCAATCCTTCTCCAAGGAGTGGCAGGCTAAGACAGAGGATTGTGATCGCCGAGCCGCCGAACGTGTTCAGGACGTCGTCGCCCGCTACAACGACCACGCCCGTTCTCTCCCCAGGTTGAGTGTCGGCACCCAAGTCCGTGTTCAGGACCCGACCTCCCTACGTTGGGACAAAGTAGGCGTAGTCATGGGTCTCGGCAGGTCACGGGACTACCAGGTGCGGTTACCCAGTGGTCGTGTGTGGTGGAGGAACCGCCGTTTTCTCCGCCCCGTAACAATGCCTTCTGCTGGCCCCGCCACCAGTGTTGAGTCCCATACCCTTCCCAGTGATGAAGTCCCTCGACGCTCAGAACGGATCCAGAAGAAAAGGTCCGCTCAAGACTTTGCTATGAGCGTATAGGGGGGAGGGAGGTGTATGTATATGATGTATGCTGGATTATGTATTATGTATGTATATTATGTACGTGCTCCATTTATATTTATTCAGCCTAGCTAGCAGCGTGTGGCAATGTTATTACCATATCCCACACGCTTAATTAATGTGCCTGGCGACGTATGGAAGCTGCTAATGTATCACTTGCCATACGTCGTCTATGGTAGTTGACCAGGACCTTAGCTAGGGAGCAGTGCTATCCACCTCTGTGTACATACTCTTATCCAGTAAACCGAACCTACAAAACTATACAGGTGTTTGTGTTCTCTCCTGTATATAGAACTTATTACCCAGAACATCTAACAGTATGCAGGAGTGACAGGTACTGGGCTGGTCTGTCATGTGACCTAATAATAGAGCAGATGTTGACGAGCAGCATCAAAACAGTTGGTGGATTAACACGAGGCAGGGGGATGAATGAGGCTCAGAGAGCATTGTGAATACTGTCGCGTCCAGCTTGCTCAGATATGAAGGACAGATGCACGACTAACATAACATAACATAAAGGCTAGTGACAGGGGGGAAGGAGGTTCAGGGGAAGGATAAAGGGAGGATTGAAGTGAATTTTAGGAGAGGAAAGGTGCAGTGGCTTAAACACCGCTTGCGTGAGGGGGTAGGCAATGTGCCCAGATGGGTGGGTGGTACTGCAACACATCGCCAGGATGAGGCCGAGGGGTAGGGGCGGGCTGGCAACGGGCCGAGCGTGGGTGGTCTGGTTGTCGTCAAGAGCTCAGGCTGTGTTGGTGAAGCGGAGGAAGAACCGCCCCGCCAAGCGGCGGCGCAAGCAGAGGAGCGCAGGTGGGCGGACACATGGGCACCACTCACTCAAAGAAAGACAAGGAAGGGAAAACAGAATATTGATCGTTGTAGAGTTGTTTGGAGAAAGGTGAAGGTAAAGTCTTTGAGCTATGTCAAAGAGGAACGGAGCGAGTTGGAGGAAGAGTTTTGAATCGTTGAACTTCAAATGTCAAAGTATTCGTAGCAAGAAAGGATGAGCGTATCGTACGAGAGTTTTTAGTGATAGCAGGAGACAGATTTGAGCTTTTTTGTCAAATTATGAACGGAGATTAGAATGAGTTATTTTTTATATATATTTTTTTTTGTGGGGAAGGGGGATTGTTGTGTATAGAGGTTGGTTGGTTTTAATTGTAATCGGGGGGACTGGGCTTTTGGTGTCGTTGTGAGAGGTTTGAATATATAATAGACCAGGTTCCTTGCAGACCTTAATACTCCAGCGTCAGATGGTGACTGGCAACCGGGCGCTGCCACAGACAAGCTCCCACCTCAACACATGGGAAAACATATCGTACGATGGTACTCCATTTCACAATCTCACATCTCCCCCCCAAGTTAAAAGGAAATGACAAAGCACATTTGAACTAACAAAAGGAAAACAATGCATTCATAAAAAAAAACAATAGTGCAAGAAAAAAGTCAAACAAAGAGACACACAGGAGAAAAAAAACTGTAAACTAATTTTACACCACATACACTACACCACGTAGTCAGCCAACCAGCTGGGAGTAATCTCCCACGCCGAAATTGCCCACGTGGACCAAGCAGAGCTGAGTGAGCTCCTCAAGGGGCAACTCCAAGTTGTGAAGAAGCTGTCCGACACCACTGCCCTCATCGGACACCACACAACCTTACCCAAGGAGGCTCAACTGGCGTGGGTAACTGTGCCAGTCAAGCCCTACTGCAGACCGAAACGCTGTTACAATTGCCAGCACTACGGACACACTGTAAACAAGTGTGAGGCGCAGGAGTACACCTGCTCCCTGTGGAGCAGCCCCGGACACCGCTACACTGTCTGCCCCAACACAGTTAAAAAATGCGCTGCCTGTGGCGGTCCACACTCCTCCGCCGATTGGACCTGCCCGAAATGGAAGGAGTAATGCAAGATAGCCAAGGCTCGTCTCGACAAGAAACTTAGCTACAAAGAGGCCCTCCTTGCTGTACGCTCCCAAGACAAGAAAAAAACCAGCAGAAAAGAAAAACCAAGAAACAAAAACCCAAGAAAAGAAAACTCAAGAAAAAACACCCACCACACAGAACCAAGAACACCACGAGGCCCGTGGAGCTGAAGCCCACGTGGTCAACCTCACCGTCTCTGACTTCTTCCACACCTATGAAGACTTAAGACACGAGGAAGACGAACAACAAGACCCAAACACGAATGAATGGACACTTCAAGAGAGCAAGAAGAGGAGGAGAGTTAGAAGAAAATCGACATCAAGCTAAGAAGAAGACCAAGGCATTTCCTCCACACAAGAAAACAACACACACAATCAAGCCGACCAAGCACTGAGAATCCATTGCCCAACCCAACACGCACCTGACGCTTGACCTGACGCTAGCCTGGCTCTGTCCTGTCGCCTCCCGGCTGCGTCCGGGCGGGTTGCTGCTGCCTCCAACTTGTACTCCCTCACGCAAGCGGTGTTTAGCCACTGCACCTATTCTCTCCTCCTAAAATTCACTTCAATCCTCCCTTTATTCTTCCCCTGAACCTCCTTGCCCCCTGTCACTAGCATTTCATTCATTCACCCGGGGGCCTGCGGCCTCTCCCGGGCCTGGCCACGCCCGACTGGGGAGGGGCCGGGGGTGCGAGCGAGGGCGCGGGTACGGAGGGCACTGCAGAAGGGGGGCCAAGAGGCATAGCTTGATGCACCACGGAGTGGTAGGCACAGGCGTGGCGCCGTTTCGCAGGTGGCGTCTGCGGATGGACACCCTGCCACTGACAATCAACCTGACGGCATACTGCCTGTGAGGGCGGGCTTCCACCACTATGCCTGTCCTGTCCCAGAGCTTGGTAGCTGCGTCCTGCACACGCACCTGCGTGCCCACTGCTAGGGGAGCCAGCTGGCGGAACACCTCCCCCCGCGACAGAAGGACCCCTTCCTGGGTTTCGGCCAAGCGCACCTCCCTCATACGAAGTGCCTGCCGCCAGTGCTGGTCCACCTTATAGTGCTGTCTGGCCACGGGAACTCCGTCACGGAGCTGGTGGTCGGTGGCAAGTTGGGCAGGCGACTTGTTCACCCCCCACAGAGGCGTGTTCAGGTACTAGAGGAGGGCCTGCCTGGGATGTCCTATCGCAGTCCAGGCTACCCCAGGGCCCAGTGTTATCTCTGAGGAGCCTCTTGGCGGCCTTGACCCTAGCCTCTGCCCTGCCATTGGACTGGGGGAAGTGGGCCGACGAGAGGCGCACCTCGACCCCCCATGGCTTGAGGAAATGTGTCATCTCAAGGCTGGCAAGGTTGGTACCTCCATCCGTGGAGATCTGCTCAGGTACCCACCTCGTGAAGTAACCCCACAGATGGGCGATGATTTTTCCAGAGGTGGCCTCGTTGGGGAAGTGGGCGATCTCTAGCCAACCTGTGAGTCGGTCAGCATATGCTAGGTACGTGTGGCCCTGCAGGTGGAACAATCGGCCACCACTTGTTGAAAGGGATAGTCTAGTGCTGGGGTCAAAGACCAACGACTCAGGAGGCTGGGAAGGGGCGTGGGTCTCGCAAGCAGCACACCGGGACCGATGATACTGCAGGTCACCCTCCATGCCAGGCTCTTAGACAGACTGCCGGGCCCGCCTGAGCATTGAGTCGAGGCCCTGGTGCCCCACGTGCTGGTTAACGGCGACCCGGTGGCGGAGGAAGTCGGGATGACAAGGCGCACGCAGCCCTGGTCAAAGGTGTAGGTGACCAAACCCCTGACCACAGCCAACCTGTCCCTCACCGAGAAGTACGGGCGCAGACAGGCCACCTCTTGCGACTTGTGGGGGTGCCAGTCGCCCGCCAGCACCCTCGACACTAGAATCTGGTATACTGGGTCGTCCGCAGCTGCTTTGCACACTGTGTCTTCGTCCATAGTGATGCACCCATCCTGATCCAGTGCTGCTATTGTGACTGCACACACTGCAGCGCACAGGTCCTCCTCTTGGTCCATGTCCTCCGCGTCGGGCGCCGCCCTGAGGGAGGGGAAGCGGGATAGGGCGTCAGCTGCACAGTTGCGCTTCCCAGGCAAGTACTTGACCGTGAACCGGTATTGCAGGGTCTTCTCCTTGAGCCTGAACAGGCGCGGATTCGCCACATCCGTGAAGCCTCTGTCCTCTAGCAAGCCAACTAAGGGGCGGTGGTCCGTCACAAGAATGAGGTTCGGGCAGCCAAGGAGGAACACCCTGGCCTTGCTCAGGCACCATACCACAGTAGGGTGTGTCATACGGAGGCGATTTTGTTTTTTGAGTTTGAAAAATCGGCCCATGGTATTAATGATGTAGTTCTATGTGCAGAATCATGTGATATCTTCAGATTTGAAAAGTTTTTATTTTTTGCTAGGTAAATTTTAACTTGAAATCTTATGAAAATTCAGTATTCCCACCCTTTTACCAACACCACTAAATAGCTTATTTAAAGTAAAGTAAATGTATCAGGTTAATTTATTAGGATGAAAATGATCCAGAATAGTGAAACGAATGATCTTGACACATTTATTAAATTTAATATTCCTTTAGAAAACAAAATCATCAAATACAAAAACCGGTTTTACTACTACGACCCGATGTTGCTGCACACCATAGAGAACATGTCTTTCTTGCTTCTGTTTCTACTCATCACCTCCCTGCTGACCACCTGAGCTCGGATGTAGCCTTCCCTCCTCTCCTGGCTGTACACGTGACTGCTGGCCTCGCTCACTTGCTGTACACAACGCTCTATACTCTGGGTGTGTGAGGGCCAGGCAGGGACATGCATGGGGTTGTCCAGGAAAGCTCTGACTTGAACATTGGTGAGGCTGCAGGTAAGAGGAGGCTCACTGCCAGCCTGGATGTTATCCAGATCTATGAGATCAGTGAGGGTCTTGGCATCTAGATTGACTTCAGGAGTCTTC
>NW_024736296.1:0-1317 GCF_018991925.1 Homarus americanus
GTACACCTCGAACACTGCCAGGTACACCTCCAGACACTACCAGGTACACCTCAGACACTCTCAGGTATACCTCAGACACTCCCAGGTACACCTTAGACACTCCCAGGTACACCTCCTGATACTCCCAGGTATGCATCTGACACTCCCAGGTACACCACGACAGCTCCCAGGTACACACCGCTGACACTGCCAGGTACACCTCAGACACTCCCAGGTACACCTCGATACTCCCAGGTACACCTCCGACACTCTCAGGTACACCTCCTGACACTCCCAGGTACACCTCCTGACACTCCCAGGTACACCTCTGACCTCCCAGGTACTCCTCCTGACCTCCGTGGCACTCGTCTGACCTCCATGGTACTCCTCCGACACTCCCAGGTACACATCAGACACTCCCAGGTACACCTCTGACACTCCCAGGTACACCTCAGACACTCATAGGTACACCTCTGACACTCACTAAGTACTCCTGTGACACTCTCAGGTACACCCGAACACTCCCAGGTACACCTCAGACACTCCCAGGTACACCTCAGACCTCCCAGGTACACCTCTGACCTCCCAGGTACACCGCTGTCACTCCCAGGTACACCCCTGACACTCCCAGGTACTCCTTCTGACATTCCCTGGTACACCTCGGCACTCCCAGGTACACCTCCGTTACTCCCAGGTACACCTCTGATACTCCCAGGTACACACGTCCCAGCACCCCAGGTACACCTCTGACACCCCAGGTACCTCCTGAGCCCCCAGGTACACCTCTGACACTCAGGTACACCTGTGACACTCCCAGGTGCACCTCCAACTTTCCCAGGTACACCTCCTGACACTCCCAGGTACCTCCGTTACTCCCAGGTACCTCTGATACTCCCAGGTCACGTCTGACACCCCCAGGTACACCTTTGACACCCCAGGTACACCACTGACGCTCCCAGGTACACCAATGACCTTTCAGGTACTCCACTGACCTCCCTGGTACATCCCCACCTCCCAGGTACACCTCAGACACTCCCAGGTACACCTCCGACACTCCCAGGTACACCCCTGACACTCCCAGGTACACCTCCTGGCCTCCCAGGTACACCTCTGACACTCCCAGGTACACCTCCGACACTCCCAGGTACACCTCCACTTTCCCAGGTACACCTCAGACACTACCAGGTACACCACTGACACTCCCAGGTACACCTCTGACACTCCCAGGTACACCTGAGACACTCCCAGGTACACCTCTGACACTCCCAGGTACACCTCTGACACTCCCAGGTACTCCTCCTGGCACTCCGTGGTACTCCTCTGACACTCCGTGGTACT
>NW_024736297.1:0-20687 GCF_018991925.1 Homarus americanus
CTCGACCAGGGGACTTTGTTATACTCGACCAGAGGCCTTTGTTATACTCGGTCAGGGGACTTTCTTATAATCGATCGGGGGACTTTGTTATGCTCGATCTAGGGACTTTGTTATACTTCGCCTGGAGACTTTGTTATAATCGATCAGGGGATGTGTTATACTCGATCAGGGGACTTTGTTATACTGGACCAGGGGACTTTGTTATACTCGATCAGGGGACTTTCTTATACTCGATCAGGGAACTTTGTTATACTCGTCCAGGGGGTCCAGGGGGCT
Organism: Homarus americanus; assembly: GCF_018991925.1. Lineage (NCBI taxonomy): Eukaryota > Metazoa > Arthropoda > Malacostraca > Decapoda > Nephropidae > Homarus > Homarus americanus. The sequence continues at coordinate 277 of NW_024736297.1, forward strand.
TTGTTTACTATGATCAGGGGAATTTGTTATTCTCGACCAGGGGACTTTGTTATACTCGACCAGAGGCCTTTTTAATACTCGGTCAGGGGACTTTGTTATACTCGTCCAGGGGGCTTTGTTATATTCGGTCATGGGACTTTCATATACTCGATCAGGGGACTTTGTCTTACTCGATCAGGGCCCTTTGCTATACTCGACCAAGGGAATTTGTTATACTCGGTCAGGGACTATGTTATAATCGATCAGGGGACTTTGTTATGCTCGATATGGGGACTTTGTTACACTGGGCCAGGGGACTTTTTTATACTCGATCAGCGGACTTTGTTATACTGGACCATGGGATTTTTATACTCGATCAGTGGACTTTATTTAACTCGATCAGGAGAGTTTTGTTATATTCGATTAGGGACTTTGTTATACTCGACGAGGGGCCTTTGTTATACTCGATCACCAGACTTTGTTATACTCGATAAGGGGACTTTGTTGTACTCGATAAGGGGAATTTGTTATACTCGATAAGGGGACTTTGTTAGACTTGAACAGGGGACTTTGTTATACTCGACCAGGGGACTTTGTTATACTCCATTAGGCGACTTTGTTAGACTCGAACAGGGGACTTTGTTATACTCGACCAGGGGCCTTTGTTATACTCGATTAGAAAACTTTGTTATACTCGACCAAGGGACTTTGTTACACTCGATCAAGGGACTTTTGTTATACTCGATCAGGGGACTTTGTTAAACTCGACCAGGGGACTTTGTTATACTCGATCACCGGAGTTTGTTATACTCGATAAGGGGACTTTGTTATTCTCGATAAGGGTAATTTTTTATACTCGATAAGGGGACTTTGTTATACTCGATAAGGGCCTTTGTCATACACGATCTGGGGCCTTTGTTATTCTAGATCAGGGGACTTTGTTTTACTCGATGAAGGGCCTTTGTTATACTCGATCTGGGGACTTTGTTGCACTCGAGCAGGGGACTTAGTTATACTCGACCAGGGGACTTTTTTATACTTGACCAATGGACTTTGTTATACTCAATGAGGGGCCTTTGTTATACTCGATCAGGGGACTGTGTTTTACTCGACCAGGGGACTTTGTTATATGCGATCAGGGGACTTTTTTATAATTGACTAATTCACATTGTTATACTCAATCAGGGGACTTTGATATACTCGATTAGGGGCCTTTGTTATACTCGATGAGGGGGCTTTATTATACTGGACCAGGGGACTTTGTTATACTCGAGCAGAGGACTTTGGTATATTCGATCAGGGGGTATGTTATACTCGATCAGGGGACTTTGTTATACTCGACCAGGGGACTTTGTTATACTCCAGCAGGGACTTTGTTATCCTCGATCAGAGATATGTTATACTCGATCAGGGGACTTTAATACACCTGGATCAGGGGTCTTTGTTATACTCGATCAAGGGACTTTGTCTTACTCGATGAGGGCCCTTTGTTATACTCGACCAGGGGACTTTGTTATACTGCGCCAGGAGACGTTGTTATACTCGATGAGGGGATATGTTATACTCGATCAGAGTCTTTGTTATATTGAACCAGGGGACTTTGATATACTCGATTAGGGACTTTGTTATACTCGATCAGGGGACTTTGTTACACTCGTACAGGGTGCTTTGTTATACTCGATCAGGGGACTTTGTTATACTCGATTAGAGACTTTGTAATACTCGACAAGGGGACTTCTTTATACTTGACCAATGGACTTTGTTATACTCAATGAGGGGCCTTTGTTATACTCGATCTGGGGACTTTGTTATACTCGACCAGGGGACTTTTTTATACTTGACCAATGGACTTTGTTATACTCAATGAGGGACCTTTGTTATACTCGATCACGGGACTTTGTTATACTCGACCAGGGGACTTTATTATACTCAACCAGAGGACTTTGCTATACTCGATCAGGGGACTTTGTTATACTCAATCAGGGGACTTTGTTATACTCCATGAGGGGCCTTTGTTATACTCGATGAGGGGCTTTGTTATACTCGACAATGGGTACTTTGTTATACTCGACCAGAGGACTTTGTTATACTCGATCAGGGGACTTTGTTATACTCGACCAAAGGAATTTGTTATACTCGGTCAGGGGATATGATATACTCTATCAGAGGAATTTGTTATACTTAATTTGGGGACTTTGTTATACTCGATCAGGGGAATTTTGTTATACTCGATCAGAGGACTTTGTTATACTCGACCAGGGGCCTTTGTTATACTCGATAAGGGGACTTTGTTATACTCGATAAGTTGAATTTGTTATACTCGATTAGAGGACTTTGTTAGACTCGAACAGGGGACTTTGTTATACTCGACCAGGGGACTTTGTTATACTCGATTAGGCGGCTTTGTTATACTCGATCAGGGAACTTTGTTATACTCGATGAGGGGCCTTTGTTATACTCGATCAGGGGCATTTGTTATACTAGATCAGGGGACTTTGTTATACTCGATCAATGGCCTTTTTTGGACTCGATCAGGGGCCTTTGTTATACTCGATCAGGGGACTTTGTTATACTCGATCAAGGGACTTTCTTATACTCGAGCAGGGGGATGTGTTATACTCGATCAGGGACTTTGTTATACTCGATGAGGAGGCTTTGTTATACTCGATCAGGGGACATTGTATACTCGACCAGGGACTTTATACGCAAACCATTGGACTTTGTTATACTCGATCAGGGGACTTTGTTATACTCGACCAGAGGAATTTGTTATACTCGGTCAGGGGATATGATATACTCTATCAGGGGAATTTGTTATACTTGATTTGGGGACTTTGTTATACTCGATCAGGGGAATTTTGTTATACTCGATCAGAGAACTTTGTTATACTCGACCAGGGGCCTTTGTTATACTCGATAAGGGGACTTTGTTATACTCGACAAGTTGAATTTGTTATACTCGATTAGAGGACTTTGTTAGACTCGAACAGGGGACTTTGTTATACTCGACCAGGGGACTTTGTTATACTCGATTAGGCGGCTTTGTTATAATCGATCAGGGAACTTTGTTATACTCGATGAGGGGCCTTTGTTATACTCGATCAGGGGCATATGTTATACTAGATCAGGGGACTTTGTTATACTCGATCAATGGCCTTTTTTGGACTCGATCAGGGGCCTTTGTTATACTCGACCAGGGGACTTTGTTATACTCGATCAGGGGACTTTCTTATACTCGAGCAGGGGGATGTGTTATACTCGATCAGGGGACTTTGTTATACTCGATGAGGAGGCTTTGTTATACTCGATGAGGGGACATTGTTATACTCGACCAGGGGACTTTGTTATACGCGACCATTGCACTTTGTTCTACTCGATCAGGGGACTTTGTTATACTCGACCAGAGGACTTTGTTATACTCCGTCAGGGGATATGTTATACTCGATCAGGGGACTTTGTTATACTTGATTTGGGGACTTTTGTTATACTCGATCAGGGGACTTTGTTATGCTCGACCAGGGCCTTTGTTATACTCGATCACCGGACTTTGTTATACACGATAAGGGGACTTAATTATACTCGATAAGGGGAATTTGTTATACTCGATAAGAGGACTTTCAGGGGACTTTGTTATACTCGACCAGGGGACTTTGTTATACTCGATTAGGCGGCTTTGTTATACTCGATCAGGGAACTTTGTTATACTCGATAGGTGCCTTTTTGGACTCGATCAGGGGCCTTTGTTTTCGATCAGGGGACTTTCTTATACTCGACCAGGGGGGCTGTATCATACTCGATCAGGGGACTTTGTTATACTCGATGAGGAGGCTTTGTTATACTCGATCAGGTGACTTTGCTATACTCGACCAGGGACTTTGTTAAACTCGATCAGGGGTTTTGTTATACTCGACCAGGGACTTTTTTATACGACCAAATGGGATATTATACTCGATGAGGGGGCTTGTATACTCGATCAGGGGCTTTATACTCACGGCAGAGGGCCAAATACACTGATCAAGGGACTTTGTTATACTGATGAGGGGCCTTTGTTATACTCGATGAGGGGGCTTTGTTATACTCGACCAGGGGACTTTGTTATACTGGACCAAGGGACTTTGTTATACTCGATCAAGGGACTTTGTTATACTGGACCAAGGGACTTTGTTATACTCGATCAAGGACTTTGTTATAATCGATCAGGGGCATTTGTTATACTAGATCAGGGGACTTTGTTATACTCGATCAATGGCCTTTTTTGGACTCGATCAGGGGCCTTTGTTATACTCGATCAGGAGACTTTGTTATACTCGATCAGGGGACGTTATTATACTCGAGCAGGGGGATGTGTTATACTCGATCAGGGGACTTTGTTATACTCGATGAGGAGGCTTTGTTATGCTCGATCAGGGGACATTGTTATACTCGACCAGGGGACTTTGTTATACGCGACCATTGGACTTTGTTATACTCGATCAGGGGACTTTGTTATACTCGACCAGAGGACTTTGTTATACTCCGTCAGGGGATATGTTATACTCGATCAGGGGACTTTGTTATACTTGATTTGGGGACTTTTGTTATACTCGATCAGGGGACTTTGTTATACTCGACAATGGGTACTTTGTTATACTCGACCAGAGGACTTTGTTATACTCGATCAGGGGACTTTGTTATACTCGACCAGAGGAATTTGTTATACTCGGTCAGGGGATATGATATACTCTATCAGGGGAATTTGTTATACTTGATTTGGGGACTTTGTTATACTCGATCAGGGGAATTTTGTTATACTCGATCAGAGGACTTTGTTATACTCGACCAGGGCCTTTGTTATACTCGATAAGGGGACTTTGTTATACTCGATAAGTTGAATTTGTTATACTCGATTAGAGGACTTTGTTAGACTCGAACAGGGGACTTTGTTATACTCGACCAGGGGACTTTGTTATACTCGATTAGGTGGCTTTGTTATACTCGATCAGGGAACTTTGTTATACTCGATGAGGGGCCTTTGTTATACTCGATCAGGGGCATTTGTTATACTAGATCAGGGGACTTTGTTATACTCGATCAATGGCCTTTTTTAGACTCGATCAGGGGCCTTTGTTATACTCGATCAGGGGACTTTGTTATACTCGATCAGGGGACTTTCTTATACTCGAGCAGGGGGATGTGTTATACTCGATCAGGGGACTTTGTTATACTCGATGAGGAGGCTTTGTTATACTCGATCAGGGGACATTGTTATACTCGACCAGGGGACTTTGTTATACGCGACCATTGGACTTTGTTATACTCGATCAGGGGACTTTGTTATACCCGACCAGAAGACTTTGTTATACTCCGTCAGGGGATATGTTATACTCGATCAGGGGACTTTGTTATACTTGATTTGGGGACTTTTGTTGTACTCGATCAGGGGACTTTGTTATGCTCGACCAGGGCCTTTGTTATACTCGATCACCGTCTTTGTTATACTCGATAGGGGGACTTAATTATACTCGATAAGGGGAATTTGTTATACTCGATAAGAGGACTTTCTTAGACTCGAACAGGGGACTTTGTTATACTCGACCAGGGGACTTTGTTATACTCGATTAGGCGGCTTTGTTATAATCGATCAGGGAACTTTGTTATACTCGATGAGGTGCCTTTTTTGGACTCGATCAGGGGCCTTTGTTATACTCGATCAGGGGACTTTCTTATACTCGATCTGGGGACTTTGCTATACTCGACCAGGGGACTTTGTTATACTCGATCAGGGGTCTTTGTTATACTCGACCAGGGGACTTTTTTATACTTGACCAATGGACCATGTTATACTCGAAGAGGGGCCTTTGTTATACTCGATCAGGGGACTTTCTTATACTCGACCAGGGGGCTGTGTCATACTCGATCAGGGGACTTTGTTATACTCGGTGAGGAGGCTTTGTTATACTCCATCAGGGGACTTTTTTATACTCGACCAGAGAACTTTGTTATACTCGATCAGGGGACTTTGTTATACTCGACCAGGGGACTTTGTTATACTCAACCAGAGTACTTTGCTATACTCGATCATGGGACTTTGTTATACTCAATCAGGGGACTTTGTTATACTCGATGAGGGGCCTTTGTTATTCTCGATGAGGGGGCTTTGTTATACTCGACCAGGGGACTTTGTTATACTGGACCAAGGGACTTTGTTATACTCGATCAAGGGACTTTGTTATACTGGACCAAGGGACTTTGTTATACTCGATCAAGGGACTTTGTTATAATCGATTAGGGGACTTTGTTATGCTCGATATGGGGACTTTTTTATACTGGGCCAGGGGACTTTTTTATACTCGATCAGGGGACTTTGTTATACTGGACCAGGGGACTTTTTTTATACCCGATTAGGGGACTTTGTTGTACTCGATCAGGGGACTTTTGTTATACTCTACCAGAGGACTTTGTTATACTCGGTCAGGGGATATGTTATACTCGACCAGGGGACTTTGTTATACTTGATTTGGGGACTTTGTTATACTCGATCAAGGGAATTTTGTAATACTCGATCAGAGGACTTTGTTATACTCGACCAGGGGACTTTGTTATACTCGATCAAGGGACTTTTGTTATACTCGATCAGGGGACTTTGTTATGCTCGACCAGAGGCATTTGTTATACTCGATCATCGGACTTTGTTATACTCGATCAGGGAACTTTGTTATACTCATCCAGGGGGCTTTGTTATACTAGGATCAGGGGACTTTGTTATACTCAACCAGGGGACTTTGTTATACTCGACCAAGGGACTTTGTTATATGCGATCAGGGGACATTTTTATACTCGATCAGGGACTTTGTTATACTCAACCAGAGGACTTTGTTATACTCGATCAGGGGACTTTGTTATACTCGACAAGGGGACTTTTTTATAATTAATCAGGGGAATTTGTCATACTCGATCAGAGGACTTTGTTATACTCGACCAGGGGACTTTGTTATACTCGATCAGGGGACTTTGCTATACTCGACCAGGGGACTTTGTTATACTCGATCAGGGGACTTTGTTATACTCGACCAATGCACTTTGCTATTCTCGATGAGGGGCTTTTGTTATACTCGATCAGAGGACTTTGTTATACTCGACCAGGGGACTTTGTTATACTTGATTAAGGGACTTTCTTATACTCGATCAGGGGACTTTGTAATACTCGATCAGAGGAATTTGTTATACTCGATTAGAAAACATTGTTATACTCGACCAGGGAACTTTGTTATACTCCACCAGGGACTTTGATATACTCGATCAGGGGATATGTGATACTAGATCAGGGGACTTTGTTATGCTCGGTTCGGGGGACTTTGTTAAACTCGTCCAGTGGGCTTTGTTATACTAGGATGAGGGAACTTTGTTATACTCGATCAGGGGACTTTGTCTTACTCGATGAGGGCCCTTTGTTATACTCGACCAGGGGACTTTGTTATAATCGATGAGGGGACTTTGTTAAGCTCGACCTGGGGACTTTGTTATACTGCGCAAGGAGACATTGTTATCGTCGAAGAGGGGATATGTTATACTCGATCAGGGGACTTTGTTATACTGGACCAGGAGACTTTGTTATACTCGACCAGAGGACTTTGTTATACTCGATTACCAGACTTTGTTATACTCCATAAGGGGACTTTGTTATACTCGATAAGGGGAATTTGTTATACTCGATAAGGGGACTTTGTTAGACTCGAACAGGGGACTTTGTTATACTCGACCAGGGGACTTTGTTATACTCGATAAGGCGGCTTTGTTATACTCAATCAGGGGACTTTGTTATACTCGATGAGGGGCCTTTGTTATACTCGATGAGGGGACTTTATTATACTAGATCAGGGGACTTTGATATACTCGATTAAGGGCCATTTTTAGACTCGATTACGCGCCTTTGTTATACTCAATCAGGGGACTTTCTTATACTCGATCAGGGGACTTTCTTATACTCGATCAGGGGACTTTGTTATACTCGACCAGGGGACTTTTTTATACTTGACCAATGGACTTTGTTATACTCGATGATGGGCATTTGTTATACTTGACCAGGGGCCTTTGTTATACTCGATTAGAAAACTTTGTTATACTCGAACAGGGGACTTTGTTATACTCCACCAGGGACTTTCTTATACTCGATCAGGGCCCTTTGTTATACTCGACCAGGGGACTATGTTGTAATCGATCAGGGGACTTTGTTATGCTCGATCTGGGGACTTTGTTATACTGGACCACTAGACTTTGTTATACTCGATCAACGGACTTTGTTATGCTCGATAAGGGGACTTTGTTATACTCGACAAGGGGAATTTGTTATACTCGACCAGGGGACTTTCTTATACTCGAGCAGGGGTCTTTGTTATACTCGATCAGGGGACTTTGTTATACTCGATCAGGAGGCTTTGTTACACTCGATCAGAGGACTTTGCTATACTCGACCAGGGGACTTTGTTATACTCAACCAGAGGACTTTGTTATACTCGACCAGGGGACTATTTTATACTTGACCAATGGAGTTTGTTGTACTCGATGAAGGGCCTTTGTTATACTCGATCAGGGGACTTTTTTATACTCGACCAGAGTACTTTGTTATACTGGATCAGGGGATATGTTATACCCGATCAGGGGACTGTGTTATACTCAGCCAGAGGAATTTGTTATACTCGACCAGGGGACTTTGTTATACTCAATCAGGGGACTTTGTTTTACTCGATTAGGGGCCTTTGTTATACTCGATGAAGGGGCTTTGTTATACTCGATGAGGGGCCTTTGTTATACTCGATCAGGGAACTTTGTTATACTCGAGCAGGGGGCTTTGTTATACTCGATCAGGGGACTTTTTTATACTCAACCAGAGGACTTTGCTATATTAATATCAGGGGACTTTGAAATTCTTGACCAGGGGACTTTGTTATACTCGAACAGAGGCCTTTGTTTTACTCGGTCAGGGGACTTTGCCTTAATCGATCAGGGGACTTTGTTATACTCGATCAGGGGATGTGTTATACTCGATCAGGACTTGTTACATAATTAGGGACTTCCCTGTTGCACCCACCAGGGGATTCTTGTTATACTCGTCCAGGGGTCTTTGTTATACTCGATCAGGGGACTTTCTTATACTCGATCAGGGGACTTTGTCTTACTCGATCAGGGCCTTTTGCTATACTCAACCAGGGACTTTGTTATAATCAATCAGGGGACTTTGTTATGCTCGATATGGGGACTTTGTTATACTGGGCCAGGGGACTTTTTTATACTCGATCAGCGGACATTGTTATACTGGACCAGGTGACTTTTTTATACTCGATCAGGGGACTTTGTTATACTCGATCAGGGTACTTTTGTTATACTCAATCAGGGGACTTTGTTATACTCGACCAGGGGCCTTTGTTATACTCGATCAATGACTTTGTTATACTCGATAAAAGGACTTTGTTATACTCGTCCAAGGGGCTTTGTTATACTCGACCAGGGGCCTTTGTTATACTCAATCAGGGGACTTTGTTATACTCGATCAGGGGACTTACTTATACTCGAGCAGTGGGCTTTGTTATACTCGATCAGGGGACTTTGTTATACTCGCTCAGGAGGCTTTGTTATACTCGATCAGGGGACTTTTTTATACTCAACCAGAGGACTTTGCTATATTAATATCAGGGAGTTTGTTATTGTCGATCATGGGATATGTTATACTCGATCAGGGGACTTTTTTATACTCGGTTTGGGGACTTTGTTATACTCGTCTAGTGGGCTTTGTTATACTAGGATCAGGGGACTTCGTTATACTCGAACAGGGGACTTTGTCTTACTCGATCAGGGCCCATTGTTATACTCGACCAGAGGACTTTGTTGTAATCGATCAGGGGACTTTGTTATGCTCGATCTGGGGACTTTGTTATACTGGGCCAGGAGACTTTGTTATACTCGATCAGGGGACTTTGTTATACTCGCTCAGGAGGCTTTGTTATACTCGATCAGGGGACTTTCTTATACTCGAGCAGGGGGCCTTGTTATACTCGATCAGGCGACTTTGTTATACTCGATCAGGAGGCTTTGTTATACTCTGATCAGGGACTTTTGCTATACTCGACCAGGGCAATTATTTTATGTTTCTTGACCAATGGACTGGTTGTACTCGATGAGGTGTTACTTTGTTATACTCGCATCGGGACTTTTTACTCGACCAGAGCACTTCGGTTATACTCGATCAATGGGATATGTTATACCCGATCAGGGGACTTTGTTATACTCAATAAGAGGACTTTGTTATACTCGATCAGGGCACTTTGTTATACTCAATCAGGAGACTTAGTTTTACTCGATTAGGTGCCTTTGTTATACTCAATGAGGGGGCTTTCTTATACTCGACCAGGGGACTTTGTTATACTCGATCAGGGAACTTTGTTTTACTCGACCAGGGGACTTTTTTATAATTAATCAGGGGACTTGTCATACTCGATCAGTGGACTTTTCCTATTTGGACCAATGGACTTTACAGGCCCAATGAGGGCCGGTTATACTGATGTGGGCCTTTGTTATACTCGATCAGGGACTTTTTGTTGGCACTTAATTAGGGACTTGTTTGGTAATTTCGATCAGGGACTTTTTTTATACTGGGACCAGAGTGACTTTGCTATACTAATATCAGGATTTTGTTATTTCGACCAGGGGATTTTGTTATACTCGACTGTAGCCTTTTGTTATACTCGGTCGGGGGACTTTGTTACACCAGACTAGAGTATCTGAGAGTTATGCTCATCTGTGGACTTGATATACCAAGCAGGAGACTTTGTTATACTCTTGAACAGGGATGTGTTATACTCAGAATAGGGATTTTGTCTTACCTGATCAGGGCCCTTGTTATACTCAGACCAGGTGGATTCTTTGTTGTAATCATCATGTGACTTTTATGCTCGATCTGGTGACTTTGTTATACTGGGCCAGGAGACTTTGTTACACTCGATCAGGGGACTTTGTTATACTCGCTCAGGAGGCTTTGTTATACTCGATCAGGGGAATTTCGTATACTCGAGCAGGGGGCTTTGTTATACTCGATCAAGGGACTTTGTTATACTCGATCCGGAGGCTTTGTTATACTCGATCAGAGGACTTTGCTATACTCGACCAGGGGTCTGTTTTATACTTGACCAATCGACTTTGTTGTACTCGATGAGGGGCCATTGTTATACTCGATCAGTGGACTTTTTTATACTCGACCAGCGTACTTTGTTATACTCGATCAAGGGGATATGTTATACCCGATCAGGGGACTTTGTTATACTCAACCAGAGGACTTTGTTATACTCGATCAGGGGACTTTGTTATACTCAATCAGGGGAGTTTGTTTTACTCGATTAGGGGCCTTTGTTATACTTGATGAGGGGGCTTTCTTATACTCGACCAGGGGACTTTGTTATACTCGATCAGGGTACTTTGTTATATTCGACCAGGGGACTTTTTTATAATTAATCAGGGGACTTTGTCATTCTCGATCAGTGGACTTTCCTATATTTGACCAATGGACTTTGCTATACTCAATGAGGGGCTTTTGTTATACTCGATGTGGGGCCTTTGTTATACTCGATCAGGGGACTTTGTTATACTCGACCAGGGGACTTTGTTATACTCGATTAGGGGACTTTTTTATACTCGACCAGACGACTTTGTTATACTAATATCAGGGGACTTTGTTATTCTCGACCAGGGGACTTTGTTATACTCGACCAGAGGCCTTTGTTATACTCGGTCAGGTGACTTTGTTATAATCGATCAGAGGACTTTGTTATGCTCGATCTGGGGACTTTGTTATACTGGACCAGGGGACTTTGTTATACTGGACCAGGGGACTTTGTTATACTCGATCACGGGACTTTGTTATTCTCGATCAGGGGACTTTGTTATACTCGTCCAGGGGGCTTTGTTATACTCGATCAGGGGACTTTGTTATACTCGATCAGGGGACTTTGTCTTACTCGATCAGGGCCCTTTGCTATACTCGACCAGGGGACTTTGTTATACACGACCATGGGACTTTGTTATTCTCGATTAGGCGGCTTTGATATACTCAATCAGGGCACTTTGTTATACTCGATGAGGAGCCTTTGTTATACTCGATCAGGGGCCTTTGTTATACTAGATGAGGGACTTTGTTATACTCGATTAGGGGCCTTTTTAGACTCGATCACGGACCTTTGTTATACTCAATCGGGGGACTTTGTTATTCTCGATCAGGGGACTTTCTTATACTCGAGGAGTGGGCTTTGTTATGCTCGATCAGGGGACTTTGTTATACTCGATCTGGAGGCTTTGTTATACTCGATCATGGGACTTTGCTATACTCGACCAGGGGACTTTGTTATACTCGATCAGGGGAATTTGTTATACTCGACCACGGGACTTTTTTATACTTGACCAATGGACTTTGTTATAATCGATGAGGGGCCTTTGTTATACTTGACCAGGGGCCTTTGTTATACTCGATTAGAAAGCTTTGTTATACTCGACCAGGGGACTTTTTTATACTCCACCAGGGACTTTGTTATACTCGATCAGGGGATATGTTTTACTCGATCAGGGGACTTTGTTATACTCGGTTCAGGTGACTTTGTTGTATTTGTCTAGTGGGCTTTGTTATACTAGGATGAGGGGACTTTGTTATACTCGATCAGGGGACTTTGTCTTACTCGATCAGGGCCCTTTGTTTTACTAGACCAGGGACTTTGTTGTAATCGATCAGAGGACTTGGTTATGCTCGATCTGGGGACGTTGTTATACTGGGCCAGGAGACCTTGTTATACTCGAACAGGGGATATGTTATACTCGATCAGGGGACTTTGTTATACTGGACCCGGGGCCTTGGTATACTCGATCAGTGGACTTTGTTATACTCGATCAGGGGACTTTGTTATTCTCGTCCAAGGGACTTTGTTATACTCGGTCAGGGGACTTTGTTATAATCGATCAGGGGACTTTGTTATACTCGATCAGGGGACTTTGTTATACTCGTCCAGGGGTCTTTGTTATACTCGATCAGGGGACTTTCTTATACTCGATCAGGGGACATTGTCTAACTCGATCAGGGCCTTTTGCTATACTCGACCAGGGGACTTTGTTATAATCAATCAGGGGACTTTGTTATACTGGGCCAAGGGACTTTTTTATACTCGATCAGCGGCCTTTGTTATACTGGACCAGGTGACTTTTTTATACTCGATCAGGGGACTTTGTTATACTCGATCAGGGTACTTTTGTTATGCTCAATCAGGGGACTTTGTTATACTCGACCAGGGGCCTTTGTTATACTCGATCACTTGACTTTGTTATACTCGATAAGGGGACTTTGTTATACTCGTCCAGGGGGCTTTGTTATACTCGATCAGGGGACCTTGTTATACTCGATTAGAAAACTTTGTTATACTCCACCAGGGACTTTGTTATTGTCGATCAGGGGATATGTTATACTCGATCAGGGGACTTTGTTATACTCGATCAGGAGGCTTTGTTATACTCGATCAGAGGACTTTGCTATACTCGACCAGGGGACTATTTTATACTTGACCAATGGACTTTGTTGTACTCGATGAGGGGCCATTGTTATACTCGATCAGGGGACTTTTTTATACTCGACCAGAGTAGTTTGTTATACTCGATCAAGGGGATATGTTATACCCGATTAGGGGACTTTGTTATACTCAACCAGAGGACTTTGTTATACTCGATCAGGGGACTTTGTTATAATCAATCCGTGGACTTTGTTTTACTCGATTAGGGGCCTTTGTTATACTCGATGAGGGGGCTTTCTTATACTCGACCAGGGGGCTTTGTTATACTCGATCAGGGAACTTTGTTATACTCGACCAGGGGACTTTTTATAATTAATCAGGGGACTTTGTCATTCTCGATCAGTGGACTTTCCTATATTTGACCAATGGACTTTGCTATACTCAATGAGGGGCTTTTGTTATACCTCGGCGAGGGGCCTTTGTTATACTCGATCAGGGGACTTTGTTATACTCGACCAGGGGACTTTTGTTATACTCGGATCAGGGGACTTTGTTATACTCGCTCAGGAGGCTTTGTTATACTCGATCAGGGGACTTTCGTATACTCGAGCAGGGGGCTTTGTTATACTCGATCAGGGGCTTTGTTATACTCGATCCGGAGGCTTTGTTATACTCGATCAGGGGACTTTGCTATACTCGACCAGGGGTCTGTTTTATACTTGACCAATCGACTTTGTTGTACTCGATGAGGGGCCATTGTTATACTCGATCAGGGGACTTTTTTATACTCGACCAGAGTACTTTGTTATACTCGATCAAGGGGATATGTTATACCCGATCAGGGGACTTTGTTATACTCAACCAGAGGACTTTGTTATACTCGATCAGGGGACTTTGTTATACTCAATCAGGGGACTTTGTTTTACTCGATTAGGGGCCTTTGTTATACTCGATGAGGTGGCTTTCTTATACTCGACCAGGGGACTTTGTTATACTCGATCAGGGAACTTTGTTATATTCGACCAGGGGACTTTTTTATAATTAATCAGGGGACTTTGTCATTCTCGATCAGTGGACTTTCCTATATTTGACCAATGGACTTTGCTATACTCAATGAGGGGCTTTTGTTATACTCGATGTGGGGCCTTTGTTATACTCGATCAGGGGACTTTGTTATACTCGACCAGGGGACTTTGTTATACTCGATCAGGGGACTTTTTTATACTCGACCAGAGGACTTTGTTATACTAATATCAGGGGACTTTGTTATTCTCGACCAGGGGACTTTGTTATACTCGACCAGAGGCCTTTGTTATACTCGGTCGGGGGACTTTGTTATAATCGATCAGAGGACTTTGTTATGCTCGAACTGGGGAATATGTTATACTGGGCCAGGAGACTTTGTTATACTCGATCAGGGGATGTGTTATACTCGATCATGGGGAGTTTGTTATACTGGACAAGGGACTTTGTTATACTCGATAAGGGAACTTTGTTATTCTCGATCTGGGGACTTTGTTATACTCGTCCAGGGGGCTTTGTTATACTCGATCATGGCACTTTGCTATACTCGATCAGGGGACTTTGTCTTACTCGATCAGGGCCCTTTGCTATACTCGACCAGGGGACTTTGTTATACACGACCATGGGACTTTGTTATTCTCGATTAGGCGGCTTTGTTATACTCAATCAGGGGACTTTGTTATACTCGATGAGGGGCCTTTGTTATACTCGATCAGGGGCCTTTGTTATACTAGATGAGGGACTTTGTTATACTCGATTAGGGGCCTTTTTAGACTCGATCACGGACCTTTGTTATACTCAATCAGGGGACTTTGTTATACTCGATCAGGGGACTTTCTTATACTCGAGCAGTGGGCTTTGTTATGCTCGATTAGGGGACTTTTTTATACTCGATCAGGAGGCTTTGTTATACTCGCTCATGGGACTTTGCCATACTCGACCAGGGGACTTTGTTATACTCGATCAGGGGAATTTGTTATACTCGACCACGGGACTTTTTTATACTTGACCAATGGACTTTGTTATCCTCGATGAGGGGCCTTTGTTATACTTGACCAGGGGCCTTTGTTATACTCGATTAGAAAGCTTTGTTATACTCGACCAGGGGACTTTTTTATACTCCACCATGGACTTTGTTATACTCGATCAGGGGATATGTTTTACTCGATCAGGGGACTTTGTTATACTCGGTTCAGGGGATTTTGTTGTATTTGTCTAGTGGGCTTTGTTATACTAGGATGAGGGGACTTTGTTATACTCGATCAGGGGACTTTGTCTTACTCGATTAGGGCCCTTTGTTTTACTCGACCAGGGACTTTGTTGTAATCGATCAGGGGACTTTGTTATGCTCGATCTGGGGACTTTGTTATACTGGGCCAGGAGACTTTGTTATACTCGATCAGGGGACTTTGTTATACTCGCTCAGGAGGCTTTGTTATACTCGATCAGGGGACTTTCGTATACTCGAGCAGGGGGCTTTGTTATACTCAATCAGGGGACTTCGTTTTACTCGATTAGGGGCCTTTGTTATACTCGATGAGGGGGCTTTCTTATACTCTACCAGGGGACTTTGTTATACTCGATCAGGGAACTTTGTTATATTCGACCAGGGGACTTTTTTATAATTAATCAGGGGACTTTGTCATTCTCGATCAGTGGACTTTCCTATATTTGACCAATGGACTTTGCTATACTCGATGAGGGGCTTTTGTTATACTCGATGTGGGGCCTTTGTTATACTCGATCAGGGGACTTTGTTATACTCGACCAGGGGACTTTGTTATACTCGATTAGGGGACTTTTTTATACTCGACCAGAGGACTTTGTTATACTAATATCAGGGGACTTTGTTATTCTCGACCAGGGGACTTTGTTATACTCGACCAGAGGCCTTTGTTATACTCGGTCAGGGGACTTTGTTATAATCGATCAGAGGACTTTGTTATGCTCGATCTGGGGAATTTGTTATACTGGGCCAGGAGACTTTGTTATATTCGATCAGGGGATGTGTTATACTCGATCATGGGGACTTTGTTATACTGGACCAGGGGACTTTGTTATACTCGATCAGGGAACTTTGTTATTCTCGATCTGGGGACTTTGTTATACTCGTCCAGGGGGTTTTGTTATACTCGATCAGGGCACTTTGTTATACTCGATCAGGGGACTTTGTCTTACTCGATCAGGGCCCTTTGCTATACTCGACCAGGGGACTTTGTTATACACGACCATGGGACTTTGTTATTCTCGATTAGGCGGCTTTGTTATACTCAATTAGGGGACTTTGTTATACTCGATGAGGGGCCTTTGTTATACTCGATCAGGGGCCTTTGTTATACTAGTTGAGGGACTTTGTTATACTCGATTAGGGGCCTTTTTAGACTCGATCACGGACCTTTGTTATACTCAATCAGAGGACTTTGTTATACTCGATCAGGGGACTTTCTTATACTCGAGCAGTGGGCGTTGTTATGCTCGATCAGGGCACTTTTTTATACTCGATCAGGAGGCTTTGTTATACTCGATCATGGGACTTTGCTATACTTGACCAGGGGACTTTCTTATACTCGATCAGGGGAATTTGTTATACTCGACCACGGGACTTTTTTATACTTGACCAATGGACTTTGTTTTACTCGATGAGGGGCCTTTGTTATACTTGACCAGGGGCCTTTGTTATACTCGATTAGAAATCTTTGTTATACTCGACCAGGGGACTTTTTTATACTCCACCATGGACTTTGTTATACTCGATCAGGGGATATGTTTTACTCGATCAGGGGACTTTGTTATACTCGGTTCAGGGGATTTTGTTGTATTTGTCTAGTGGGCTTTGTTATAATAGGATGAGGGGACTTTGTTATACTCGATCAGGGGACTTTGTCTTACTCGATCAGGGTCCTTTGTTATACTCGACCAGGGGACTTTGTTGTAATCGATCAGGGGACTTTGTTATGCTCGATCTGGGAACGTTGTTATACTAGGCCAGGAGACCTTGTTATACTCGAACAGGGGATATGTTATACTCGATCAGGGGACTTTGTTATACTGGACCCGGGGGCTTTGTTATACTCGATCAGTGGACTTTGTTATACTCGATCAGGGACGTATATTTTAACCAGGGACTTAAGAAAATTTTGACCTCAAGAGGCCTTGTTATACCTGGTCAGTGGACTTTGTTATAATCGATCAGGACTTTATGAGCCATCTAGGACTGCTATACTTCAGCCAAGAGATCTGTGGTTATACCGATCAGGGATGTGTTATACTCGATCAGGGATTGCTTATACCGACCAGGGACTTGTTTTACTCGATGAGGGACTTGGTTATACTCGATCAGGGACCTGTTGTTTCGTCTGCGGGCTGCGGATTAGGATCAGGGGACTTCGTTATACTCGAACAGGGGACTTTGTCTTACTCGATCAGTGCCTTTTGTTATACTCGACCAGGGGACTTTGTTGTAATCGATCAGGGGACTTTGTTATGCTCGATCTGGGTACTTTGTTATACTGGGCAAGGAGACTTTGTTATACTCGATGAGGGGACTTTGTTATACTCGCTGAGGAGGCTTTGTTATACTCGATCAGGGGACTTTCTTATACTCGCGCAGGGGGCTTTGTTATACTCGATCAGGGGACTTTGTTATACTCGATCAGGAGGCTTTGTTATACTCGATCAGGGGACTTTGCTATACTCGACCAGGGGACTTTGGTATACTCGATCAGGACACTTTGTTATGCTCGATCTGGGGACAATTTTATACTCGACCAGAGTACTTTGATATACTCGATCAATGGGATATGTTATACCCGATCAGGGGACTTTGTTATACTCAATAAGAGGACTTTATTATACTCGATCAGGGGACTTTGTTATACTCAATCAGGAGACTTAGTTTTACTCGATTAGGTGCCTTTGTTATACTCAATGAGGGGGCTTTCTTATACTCGACCAGGGGACTTTGTTATACTCGATCAGGGAACTTTGTTTTACTCGACCAGGGGACTTTTTTATAATTAATCAGGGGACTTGTCATACTCGATCAGTGGACTTTCCTATATTTGACCAATGGACTTTGCTATACTCAATGAGGGGCTTTTGTTATACTCGATGAGGGGCCTTTGTTATACTCGATCAAGGGACTTTGTTATACTCGAGCAGGCGACTTTGTTATACTCGATCAGGGGAATTTTTTATACTCGACCACAGGACTTTGTTATACTAATATCAGGGGACTTTGTTATTCTCGACCAGGGGACTTTGTTATACTCGACCAGAGGCCTTTGTTATACTCGGTCAGGGGACTTTGTTATAATCGATCAGGGGACTTTGTTATGCTCGATCTGGGGACTTTGTTATACTGGGCCAGGAGACTTTGTTATACTCGATGAGGGGATGTGTTTTACTCCATCATGGGGACTTTGTTATACTGGACCAGGGGACTTTGTTATACTCGATCAGGGATGATCAGGGGACTTTGGGTATACTCGTCAGGCTTTCTCCTCAGATGGATCAGACATATACTCGATAAGGGACGGCTTCATTCTCGATCAGGGGCCTTTGTTATACTGGATGGGGGACTTTGTTATACTCGATTAGGGGCCTTTTTAGACTCGATCACGGACCTTTGTTATACTCAATCAGGGGACTTTGTTATACTCGATCAGGGGACTTTCTTATACTCGAGCAGTGGGCTTTGTTATACTCGATCAGGGGACTTTGTTATACTCGATCAGGAGGCTTTGTTATACTCGATCATGGGACTTTGCTACTCGACCAGGGGACTTTGTTATACTCGATCAGGGGAATTTGTTATATTCGACCACGGGACTTTTTTATACTTGACCAATGAGCTTTGTTATACTCGATGAGGGGCCTTTGTTATACTTGACCAGGGGCCTTTGTTACACTTGAGCAGGGGCCTTTGTTATACTCGATGAAAAAACTTTGTTATACTCGACCAGGGGAATTTGTTATACTCCACCAGGGACTTTGTTATAGTCGATCAGGGGATATGTTATACTCGATCAGGGGACTTTGTTATACTCGGTTCAGGGGACTTTGTTATACTCGTCTAATGGGCTTTGTTATAGAAGGATCAGGGGACTTCGTTATACTCGAACAGGGGACTTTGTCTTACTCGATCAGGGCCCTTTGTTATACTCGACCAGGGGACTTTGTTGTAATCGATCAGGGGACTTTGTTATGCTCGATCTGGGGACTTTGTTATACTGGGCCAGGAGACTTTGATATACTCGATCAGGGGACTTTGCTATACTCGCTTAGGACGCTTTCTTATACTCGATCAGGGGACTTTCTTATACTCGAGCAAGGGGCTTTGTTATACTCGATCAGGGGACTTTGTTATACTCGATCAGGAGGCTTTGTTACACTCGATCAGGGGACTTTGCTATAGTCGACCACGGGACTTTGGTATGCTCGATCAGGAGACTTTGTTATACTCGACCAGAGGACTATTTTATACTTGACCAATGGACTTTGTTGTACTCGATGAGGGGCCATTGTTATACTCGATCAGGGGACTTTTTTATACTTGACCAGAGTACTTTGTTATACTCGATTAAGGGGATTTGTTATACCCGACCAGGGGACTTTGTTATACTCAACAAGAGGACTTTGTTATACTCGATCAGGGGACTTTGTTATACTCAATCAGGAGACTATGTTTTACTCGATTAGGGGCCTTTGTTATACTCGATGAGGGGCTTTCTTATACTCGACCAGGGGACTTTGTTAGACTCGATCAGGGAACTTTGTTATTCTTGACCAGGGGACTTTTTTATAATTAATCAGGGGACTTTGTCATACCCGATCAGTGGACTTTCCTATATTTGACCAATGGACTTTGCTATACTCAATGAGGGGCTTTTGTTA